>NC_091365.1:18527615-18659714 GCF_038502225.1 Cherax quadricarinatus | reverse complement strand
ATTACTTCTCCCAAGAATGAAATTCCGCCAGCAATTCCTTATTTCCATTCAACATTTCCTGGAAATATTCTCTTTGTCTCACTGAAGCTTCTCGTCCCACATGTTTCATGACGTACTGAAATATATTGTTCCATAACTCACATTGTGATAAATGGCAATATCCAGACATGTCAGTTGATCCCAACATAGTATGGAAGACATTAACAACACAGGTGTACTGGCCAGGTTGTAGCAGCCACCTACAACATTCTTTGTACCAGGTGATGGCGTCTCCTCAGTAGCCAGCTGTGATGGTGTCTACTCAGTAGCCAGCTGCTGTTTTCATCCCAGAAGGTTTTTTTTTTTTTTTTTTTTGTTTATGTGCGCACTTTTATGAACTTGTGTATATTTTGCAATCACAAAAGACGTGGATAATTAGATCAAGAATCGGACAGCCATATACACACATGACAACGTTCATACATACGCTTATTCTTTTACATAACTGAAAAAATATATTAATATGGATACATACTGTGACATAAGTAGGACTAAAACTATAATAGAATAACAATATCCGGATATGTTGATGTTGTTTATTTGCAATCGTGTCATTACGATTTCTTAAGTCAAGTCTTGGAGAGTCTAATTATAGGAAACAAATTTCATTGCGTCTCCTCTTGTAAGAATTCCAGCAGACAGACGGATGACTTCCTGGACACATGATCCTGGGGAGAGATTGTGGTGGGAAGCTCGAGGTGTATTACACATTACTAATATTACAAAACATTAATCTAGATTAAGAAATAACTAATTATAAATAATAAATACAAAATTATTATTTGCGACCACTGTCATTCTCAGAGTTATCTCTAAGTTACCAGACCTTGCCACGTGGAGGCCAGTGATTCGTCTTTAAGGTCCACCCCCCCCCCTCGCCTTCCTCAGGTTCATGTGTCCAGGAATCCATCCGTGGGCCCCCGGATGTCTCCCCTTTCTCAGTTCCCTAAGGTCAGCCCCGCCTCTCTCTCTCTCTCTCTCTGCCTTCCAGCCTCAGCCTTCCCCAGGTTCATGTGTCCAGGAATCCATCCGTTCGCTCCCGGATGTCTCCCCTTCCCCACTTACCTAAGGTCGGCGGTGCCTTCATCGGATCAGTGTCTCCAGGAGTCTGCTTGTGTCACCTGAGTGGACTCCCTTCCCCACTTCCTTAAGTCAGCGGTATTCTTGCCATCCCCAGGTTCATGTATCCAGGAATCCATCCGTCTACAGCCTGATGTCTCCCCTTCCCCACTTACCCAAGGTCAGCCTCAACTGCTGGTATTCTTGCTCCCCAAGCATGTATCCAGGTATCCGTTCGCTTGCTTTCCCAAGGTCAGCCTCAACAACAACCTTCCACAAGTTCATGTATCCAGGAATCCATCCGTTCGCTCCCGGATGTCTTCCCTTCCCCACTTACCTAAGGTCAGCGAGTTAGGTCAGTGCCTTCCCCGGATCAGTGTGTCCAGGAGTCCACTTGTGTCACCTGAGTGGACTCCCTTCCTCACTTCCCCAGATTTAGCGGTGCCTTCCCCGGATCAGTGTCTCCAGGAGTCCACTTGTGTCACCTGAGTGGACTCCCTTCCCCACTTCCCCAAAGTCAGCGGTATTCTTGCCTTCCCCAGGTTCATGTATCCAGGAATCCATCCGTCTACCGCCGGATGTCTCCCCTTCCCCACTTACCCAAGGTCAGCCTCAACTGATAGTATTCATGCTTTCTCCAGGTTCGTGTATCCAGGAATCCATCCGTTCGCTCCCGGATGTCTCCCCTTCCCCACGTCCCCAAGGTCAGCCTCAACAACAACCTTCCCCAAGTTCATGTATCCAGGAATCCATCCGTTCGCTCCCGGATGTCTTCCTTTCCCCACTTACCTAAGGTCAGCGAGTTAGGTCAGCGGTGCCTTCCCCGGATCAGTGTGTCCAGGAGTCCACTTGTGTCACCCTTCCCCGCTTCCCCAAAGTCAGCGGTATTCTTGCCTTCCCCAGGTTCATGTATCCAGGAATCCATCCGTCTACCGCCGGATGTCTCCCCTTCTCCACTTACCGAAGGTCAGCCTCAACAACAACCTTCCACAAGTTCATGTATCCAGAAATCCATCCGTTCGCTCCCGGATGTTTCCCCTTCCCCACTTACCTGAGGTCGGCGGTGCCTTCCCCGGATCAGTGTGTCCAGGAGTCCACTTGTGTCACCTCAGGTAGACTCCCTTCCCCACTTCCTCAGAGTCAGCGGTTGCCACCCCCAGTGACTTTGCTGGGTGGAAACTTGGTCCTGTCTAGCTGGTCTACGGTAGTGACTGTCCAGGTGGGTGGAATTACTGGAGGTGACACACACAGAAAAGTGCGTCCAGTAATTACACCCACCAAGACAGTCGCGATCGTACACCAGCTGGACGAGACCAAACTGCTACACAGTTCGGCCATCCAGAAGAGGCTAACTAAGAATATTTTGGAAATCCTTTTATATTCACTATGAATTTATACTTAGTACGAGTTTTTTGTTTGTTTAGCAGTTTAAAAGTATTTGAGAGTATTTTATTAATGTAGATGAATGTCCAAGTGTTGAAGAACTTTTCCACCTCCTTCACAACTGTATTAAATATTACATTGTTTTCATTCTTATTTATTTATTTGTCTTTTTCATTTGAGACTGAAAGACTGGGTCCCTGTTGCGCACAAACATACACATAAATATTTTCACATACATTTATACGCTGGTTTACGGTATTTTGACGACATTCTTTGTGAAACATGTAAATATATAAAGACGGGACACGTTTGTGACACTAGTGTAGGACTGTGTCATGTATACATATTCTTACGTATGAATGTAATGCTTGCGTGTTGTGTATGTGTGTCATGTGTACATGTTCTGCATGTGTCATGTGTACACGTTAGTGTGTATGGGTGTCATGTGTACATGTTACTGTGTGTTGATGAATGTCATGTATACATGTTATTTTGCCAGTGTAATGTTTACGTAATGTTTATGAGTGTCACATATTGTTTATGAGTGTCACATTGTGTATTGATGAGTGTCAAATGCGAATCTCTAAATCTCCTCCATGAAAACTGCAAAAAAATTATAATAATCTGTTTCTTGTGCTTCGTAAAAGAGTTTGAAGGTCGCAGATGGAATCAATGGCAAATGCATGCATGTATACATATATATATATAATATATATATAATATATATAAATATATATAAATATATATATATATAATATATATATAATATATATAAATATATATATATATAATATATATATAATATATATAGGTAGTAGGTTGGTAGACAGCAACCACCCAGGGAGGTACTACCGTCCTGCCAAGTGAGTGTAAAACGAAGCCTGTGATTGTTTTACATGATGGTAGGATTGCTGATGTCTTTTGTCTGTCTCATAAATATGCAAGATTACAGGCATGTCTTGCTACTTCTACTTACACTTAGGTCACACTACACATACATGTACACATTTATTTATACACACTCATCTGAGTTTTCTTTGATTTTATCTTAATAGTTCTTGGTCTTATTAATTTTCCTTTTATATCCATGGGGAAGTGGAATAAGAATCTTTCCTCCGTAAGCTATGCGTGTTGTAAAAGTCAACTAAAATGCCGGGAACAATGGGCTAGTAACCCCTTTTCCTGTAAAGATTACTAAAAAGAATAAGAAGAAGAAAATTGTCAAAGTGGGAAGTCTGAATGTGCGTGGATGTTGTGCAGATGATAAGAAAGAGATGATTGTGGATGTTATGAATGAGAAGAAGCTGGATGTCCTGGCTTTAAGTGAAACAAAGCTGAAGGGGGTGGGAGAGTTTCAGTGGAGAGGAATAAATGGGATTAGGTCAGGGGTTTCAAATAGAGTTAGAGCTAAAGAAGGAGTAGCAATAATGTTGAAGGATAAGCTATGGCAGGAAAAGAGGGACTATAAATGTATTAATTCAAGGATTATGTGGAGTAAAATAAAGATTGGATGTGAAAAGTGGGTTATAATAAGCGTGTATGCACCTGGAGAAGAGAGAAGTGTAGAGGAGAGAGAGAGATTTTGGGAAATGTTGAGTGAATGCGTGGGGAGTTTTGAATCAAGTGTGAGAGTAATGGTGGTTGGGGATTTCAATGCTAAAGTGGGTAAAAATGTTATGGAAGGAGTAGTAGGTAAATTTGGGGTGCCAGGGGTAAATGTAAATGGGGAGCCTTTAATTGAGCTATGTGTAGAAAGAAATTTGGTAATAAGTAATACATATTTTATGAAAAAGAGGATAAATAAATATACAAGGTATGATGTAGCACGTAATGAAAGTAGTTTATTAGATTATGTATTGGTGGATAAAAGGTTGATGGGTAGGCTCCAGGATGTACATGTTTATAGAGGGGCAACTGATATATCGGATCATTATTTAGTTGTAGCTACAGTTAGAGTAAGAGGTAGATGGGAAAAGAGGAAGGTGGCAACAACAAGTAAGAGGGAGGTGAAAGTGTATAAACTAAGGGAGGAGGAAGTTCGGGTGAGATATAAGCGACTATTGGCAGAAAGGTGGGCTAGTGCAAAGATGAGTAGTGGGGGGGTTGAAGAGGGTTGGAATAGTTTTAAAAATGCAGTATTAGAATGTGGGGCAGAAGTTTGTGGTTATAGGAGGGTGGGGGCAGGAGGAAAGAGGAGTGATTGGTGGAATGATGAAGTAAAGGGTGTGATAAAAGAGAAAAAGGTAGCTTATGAGAGGTTTTTACAAAGCAGAAGTGTTATAAGAAGAGCAGAGTATATGGAGAGTAAAAGAAAGGTAAAGAGAGTGGTGAGAGAGTGCAAAAGGAGAGCAGATGATAGAGTGGGAGAGGCACTGTCAAGAAATTTTAATGAAAATAAGAAAAAATTTTTGGAGTGAGTTAAACAAGTTAAGAAAGCCTAGGGAAAATATGGATTTGTCAGTTAAAAACAGAGTAGGGGAGTTAGTAGATGGGGAGAGGGAGGTATTGGGTAGATGGCGAGAATATTTTGAGGAACTTTTAAATGTTAAGGAAGAAACAGAGGCAGTAATTTCATGCACTGGTCAGGGAAGTATACCATCTTTTAGGAGTGAAGAAGAGCAGAATGTAAGTGTGGGGGAGGTACGTGAGGCATTACGTAAAATGAAAGGGGGTAAAGCAGCTGGAACTGATGGGATCATGACAGAAATGTTAAAAGCAGGGGGGGATATAGTGTTGGAGTGGTTGGTA
Source organism: Cherax quadricarinatus (assembly GCF_038502225.1). Lineage (NCBI taxonomy): Eukaryota > Metazoa > Arthropoda > Malacostraca > Decapoda > Parastacidae > Cherax > Cherax quadricarinatus. Next base: position 18,654,485 of record NC_091365.1, on the reverse strand, counting down.
CTTTTGTTTAATAAATGTATGAAAGAGGGGAAGGTACCTAGGGATTGGCAGAGAGCATGTATAGTCCCTTTATATAAAGGGAAAGGGGACAAAAGAGACTGTAAAAATTATAGAGGAATAAGCTTACTGAGTATACCAGGAAAAGTGTACGGTAGGGTTATAATTGAAAGAATTAGAGGTAAGACAGAATGTAGGATTGCGGATGAGCAAGGAGGTTTTAGAGTGGGTAGGGGATGTGTAGATCAGGTGTTTACATTGAAGCATATATGTGAACAGTATTTAGATAAAGATAGGGAAGTTTTTATTGCATTTATGGATTTAGAAAAGGCATATGATAGAGTGGATAGAGGAGCAATGTGGCAGATGTTGCAAGTATATGGAATAGGTGGTAAGTTATTAAATGCTGTAAAGAGTTTTTATGAGGATAGTGAGGCTCAGGTTAGGGTGTGTAGAAGAGAGGGAGACTACTTCCCGGTAAAAGTAGGTCTTAGACAGGGATGTGTAATGTCACCATGGTTGTTTAATATTTTTATAGATGGGGTTGTAAAGGAAGTAAATGCTAAGGTGTTTGGGAGAGGGGTGGGATTAAATTATGGGGAATCAAATTCAAAATGGGAATTGACACAGTTACTTTTTGCTGATGATACTGTGCTTATGGGAGATTCTAAAGAAAAATTGCAAAGGTTAGTGGATGAGTTTGGGAATGTGTGTAAAGGTAGAAAGTTGAAAGTGAACATAGAAAAGAGTAAGGTGATGAGGGTGTCAAATGATTTAGATAAAGAAAAATTGGATATCAAATTGGGGAGGAGGAGTATGGAAGAAGTGAATGTTTTCAGATACTTGGGAGTTGACGTGTCGGCGGATGGATTTATGAAGGATGATGTTAATCATAGAATTGATGAGGGAAAAAAGGTGAGTGGTGCGTTGAGGTATATGTGGAGTCAAAAAACGTTATCTATGGAGGCAAAGAAGGGAATGTATGAAAGTATAGTAGTACCAACACTTTTATATGGGTGTGAAGCTTGGGTGGTAAATGCAGCAGCGAGGAGACGGTTGGAGGCAGTGGAGATGTCCTGTTTAAGGGCAATGTGTGGTGTAAATATTATGCAGAAAATTCGGAGTGTGGAAATTAGGAGAAGGTGTGGAGTTAATAAAAGTATTAGTCAGAGGGCAGAAGAGGGGTTGTTGAGGTGGTTTGGTCATTTAGAGAGAATGGATCAAAGTAGAATGACATGGAAAGCATATAAATCTATAGGGGAAGGAAGGCGGGGTAGGGGTCGTCCTCGAAAGGGTTGGAGAGAGGGGGTAAAGGAGGTTTTGTGGGTAAGGGGCTTGGACTTCCAGCAAGCGTGCGTGAGCGTGTTAGATAGGAGTGAATGGAGACGAATGGTACTTGGGACCTGACGATCTGTTGGAGTGTGAGCAGGGTAATATTTAGTGAAGGGATTCAGGGAAACCGGTTATTTTCATATAGTCGGACTTGAGTCCTGGAAATGGGAAGTACAATGCCTGCACTTTAAAGGAGGGGTTTGGGATATTGGCAGTTTGGAGGGATATGTTGTGTATCTTTATATGTGTATGCTTCTAGACTGTTGTATTCTGAGCACCTCTGCAAAAACAGTGATAATGTGCGAGTGTGGTGAAAGTGTTGAATGATGATGAAAGTATTTTCTTTTTGGGGATTTTCTTTCTGTTTTGGGTCACCCTGCCTCGGTGGAAGATGGCCGACTTGTTGAAAAAAAAAAATATATATATATAATGTATATATATATAATGTATATATATAATGTATATATATATATATATGTATATATATATATATATATATATATATATATATATATATAATGTATATATATATATATATATATATGTATATATATATATATATATATATAATGTATATATATATATATATAATGTATATATATATATATATATATATATATATATATATATATATATATATATAATATATATATATAATATATATATATTTGTGTGTGTGTGTATACAAAGTTTTAAGGTTAATAAAGCTGTATTTACAGTGACACCTGGTCTATATGATTGGTTTCTTTGTATATATTGTCTTCTGATCAAAGTACAGTGACATCACACGTCATTAAGACCACAGGTGGACATCACTCAACATTATCTAAGACCCAGTTTTTCTTGCATATTAAACTTAATTCAACACTATATCTACCAAAACATTACATAAGATTAAATACATTTGTAACTCTACTAACATCTCTCATATATCTTTTCCAAATCTATAAATGCACCTAAGTGCAGCTTTAATTTATATAAGTGTTCTTCACTCATGTATTTCAGTGTTTACACATGATCCACAGATTCCCTTCACTTTCTGAACTGACACTCTTCCTTGTTATCCATATTTTCTTTACCATCACATCAGCATTCATAATTCTGACATACACTTTACCTGGTATGGTCAACAGTCTTATTCTCTTATAATTATTACATTCTTTAAAGTTTTTTTACCCTTTTTTCTTTTATAAACATTATGAACAAAATCATTAACTATTCCAATACTTTATTACAACTGCGTCACAAACTTCAATCTTAATACAATCTAAATTTCCCAGTTTTAACCTTCTTACTGACTCATTTATTTTATACTGACTGACTGACTAACTCTGTTCACAGCAGAAATAATTAGTCTGACAGCTGTACCACAGAACTGTGCTCTTCTTTATTGTGAATTATTATGTAGACCAAACAAGTTTTTTTCTGGTTTACTTTTCACTGTCATACACATACACACATCACTACAAACACACTACTACGAACACACACATAATCATACATGTGTACACTTTCTCATAGACATATCTGTACTCTCCCTCACCAATGTTGTAAGACAAATATGAAAATTCCTGATTATAGAATTTCAATTTTCTAAAGAATTTGGAATGAGGGTTACAGTATTTTGGGAAAATATGTAATTAGGTGAAGAAGTGGCTAACTTGAGAGACTTGTGGATAAGACACAGAAGATTTTCTTTTAAATCATCTTAATAAACACTTTGTTTTAGTAGAATTAATTATTAAATAAGTCAGTTTTTCTTCTCTCACCTCTTAATTAATAACATAAAAAATATTCACCACCACAAACACAAAATATAAACTTTCGGGGATGAAAATAAAAACTGTCAACTTGGATGATTCGATCTACTGATAAAAAGAATTTTGGTGGACGATCCCACGGTCTGGCCAGTACGTCTGTGTTAATATCACCGATACTATCGTTATGTACTGTGATGTATGATTGTTAACATATATTACACACTGAATGTTATGGTGCACTATGTTGCAGAGATATATTGCACACTGAATGTTGTGGTGCACTATGTTGCAGAGATATATTGCACACTGAATGTTGTGGTGCACTATGTTGCAGAGATATATTGCACACTGAATGTTGTGGTGCACTATGTTGCAGAGATATGTTGCACACTGAATGTTGTGGTGCACTATGTTGCAGAGATATATTGCACACTGAATGTTGTGGTGCACTATGTTGCAGAGATATATTGCACACTGAATGCTGTGGTGCACTATGTTGCAGAGATGGCACAAAATCAGTAAGTAATGAAAAAGACAATTGTAGAAGGTAACTATAGAATGAACAAGTTTGTTTCACAGGTGAAAGTTCCTCTCTGCTGTTATGTGTTTTTTTCACCACCATCGTTGTGTTGTGATGTGTATAAAGTCTGTCTGATACACCAAAGTTAATAACACTGTATGTAACCTGTCTGGTTAATAACTAGTAGAAGACTTATTGGTAAGATTCTTTTCTTAGGATTCTGTTGGGAGGATTCAAGTGTATAAGACTGAATGCCATTGGAAGAATCATGAACAGCAATCTGTTCATGATTTTAACTCTTTACGTTTAAAAAATTTTGTCAATATACTCTGCAACTTTTTATTTAGTACTTTTTGACGAATTTAAATAAAAGATTTGTTTCTGCCTTACTGTTGTCCAATATATCTTTTGCAAAGTTTCTTTCGTCCTCTCTTTTTGCAAATGAATATTTATTTCCAGCCAGTCTGGATTTCTGATAAGTTTATGGATTGTCTCATTTCCTATAGAAAGTTCCAACTCCTTTCTTTTAGTTTGATAACTTTCCAACATCTTCATTAACCAATATGAAACAAACTATATGACTCTATTTTCATATACATTACGAACTCCTTCCACAAATTACATATAAGAGATATAAAATTACAAGTAACTCATATATATTTCTCTAAAATACTGTCTAACGCATTATATTTTCTTTCTCTTATTATCGAGTCATGCCTCTTAATCTTTTTTTTTTTACTTTCTTAGTTATTTTAAACAACTTTCACTTTTATTACAGAATATGACACTTTCCCAGAGGATGTATACAGCATCTGCTACAAATTTCATCTATTTTTCTAGAAAATACATTCTAGCAAATAGATTTTAATAAATATATTCTGGTATAATCACTCCAATTATATGCTGATGCGCACAAAAGTTATTACATTTATAAATTGTATTTTCAGTTTATTCGCAGAACAAGCCTCAAGCTGTCTAGTTATTTGTAGTTAAAAATCTCCAATTACAATAAGTTTCTCCTCTTTCATGATCATTTTTCATTAATAATTTACTGTGTTGGATTTCAGTCTTCTTAATTTGTATCGTGACTTTTACTAATATTGCTGCTTCCTTGCTCCATCTTCCTTGCTCCTTCTTCCTTGCTCCATCTTCCCTGCTCCATCTTCTCTGCTCCATCTTCCCTGCTCCATCTTCCTTGCTCCATCTTTCCTGCTCCATCTTCCCTGCTCCATCTTCCCTGCTCCATCTTCCCTGCTCCATCTTCCCTGCTCCATCTTCCCTGCTCCATCTTCCCTGCTCCATCTTCCCTGCTCCATCTTCCTTGCTCCATCTTCCCTGCTCCATCTTCCTTGCTCCATCTTCCCTGCTCCATCTTCCCTGCTCCATCTTCTCTGCTCCATCTTCCCTGCTCCATCTTCCCTGCTCCATCTTCCCTGCTCCATCTTCTCTGCTCCATCTCCCCTGCTCCATCTTCCCTGCTCCATCTTCCCTGCTCCATCTTCTCTGCTCCATCTTCCCTGCTCCATCTTCCCTGCTCCATCTTCCCTGCTCCATCTTCCCTGCTCCATCTTCCCTGCTCCATCTTCCCTGCTCCATCTTCTCTGCTCCATCTTCCCTGCTCCATCTTCTCTGCTCCATCTTCCCTGCTCCATCTTCCCTGCTCCATCTTCTCTGCTCCATCTTCCCTGCTCCATCTTCCCTGCTCCATCTTCCCTGCTCCATCTTCCCTGCTCCATCTTCCCTGCTCCATCTTCCTTGCTCCATCTTCCCTGCTCCATCTTCCCTGCTCCATCTTCTCTGCTCCATCTTCTCTGCTCCATCTTCCCTGCTCCATCTTCCCTGCTCCATCTTCCCTGCTCCATCTTCCCTGCTCCATCTTCCCTGCTCCATCTTCCCTGCTCCATCTTCCTTGCTCCATCTTCCCTGCTCCATCTTCCCTGCTCCATCTTCTCTGCTCCATCTTCCCTGCTCCATCTTCTCTGCTCCATCTTCTCTGCTCCATCTTCCCTGCTCCATCTTCCCTGCTCCATCTTCCCTGCTCCATCTTCCCTGCTCCATCTTCTCTGCTCCATCTTCCCTGCTCCATCTTCCCTGCTCCATCTTCCCTGCTCCATCTTCTCTGCTCCATCTTCCCTGCTCCATCTTCCCTGCTCCATCTTCCCTGCTCCATCTTCCCTGCTCCATCTTCTCTGCTCCATCTTCCCTGCTCCATCTTCTCTGCTCCATCTTCCCTGCTCCATCTTCTCTGCTCCATCTTCCCTGCTCCATCTTCTCTGCTCCATCTTCCCTGCTCCATCTTCCCTGCTCCATCTTCCCTGCTCCATCTTCCCTGCTCCATCTTCTCTGCTCCATCTTCTCTGCTCCATCTTCCCTGCTCCATCTTCCCTGCTCCATCTTCCCTGCTCCATCTTCCTTGCTCCATCTTCCCTGCTCCATCTTCCCTGCTCCATCTTCTCTGCTCCATCTTCCCTGCTCCATCTTCTCTGCTCCATCTTCTCTGCTCCATCTTCCCTGCTCCATCTTCCCTGCTCCATCTTCCCTGCTCCATCTTCCCTGCTCCATCTTCTCTGCTCCATCTTCCCTGCTCCATCTTCCCTGCTCCATCTTCCCTGCTCCATCTTCTCTGCTTCATCTTCCCTGCTCCATCTTCCCTGCTCCATCTTCCCTGCTCCATCTTCCCTGCTCCATCTTCTCTGCTCCATCTTCCCTGCTCCATCTTCTCTGCTCCATCTTCCCTGCTCCATCTTCTCTGCTCCATCTTCCCTGCTCCATCTTCTCTGCTCCATCTTCCCTGCTATATCTTCCCTGCTCCATCTTCCCTGCTCCATCTTCCCTGCTCCATCTTCTCTGCTCCATCTTCCCTGCTCCATCTTCTCTGCTCCATCTTTCCTGCTCCATCTTCCCTGCTCCATCTTCCCTGTTCCATCTTCCCTCCTCCATCTTCCCTGCTCCATCTTCTCTGCTCCATCTTCCCTGCTCCATCTTCTCTGCTCCATCTTCCCTGCTCCATCTTCTCTGCTCCATCTTCCCTGCTCCATCTTCTCTGCTCCATCTTCCCTGCTCCCTCTTCCCTGCTCCATCTTCCCTGCTCCATCTTCTCTGCTCCATCTTCCCTGCTTCATCTTCTCTGCTCCATCTTCCCTGCTCCATCTTCCCTGCTCCATCTTCCCTGCTCCATCTTCCCTGCTCCATCTTCCCTGCTCCATCTTCCCTGCTCCATCTTCCCTGCTCCATCTTACCTGCTCCATCTTCCCTGCTCCATCTTCCCTGCTCCATCTTCCCTGCTCCATCTTCCCTGCTCCATCTTCCTTGCTCCATCTTCCCTGCTCCATCTTCCCTGCTCCATCTTCTCTGCTCCATCTTCCCTGCTCCATCTTACCTGCTCCATCTCCCCTGCTCCATCTTCCCTGCTCCATCTTCCCTGCTCCATCTTCCCTGCTCCATCTTCCCTGCTCCATCTTCCTTGCTCCATCTTCCCTGCTCCATCTTCCCTGCTCCATCTTCCCTGCTCCATCTTCCCTGCTCCATCTTCTCTGCTCCATTTTCCCTGCTCCATCTTCCCTGCTCCATCTTCCCTGCTCCATCTTCCTTGCTTCATCTTCCCTGCTCCATCTTCCCTGCTCCATCTTCCCTGCTCCATCTTCCTTGCTCCATCTTCCCTGCTCCATCTTCCCTGCTCCATCTTCCCTGCTCCATCTTCCCTGCTCCATCTTCTCTGCTCCATCTTCCCTGCTCCATCTTCCCTGCTCCATCTTCTTTGCTCCATCTTCCCTGCTCCATCTTCCCTGCTCCATCTTCTCTGCTCCATCTTCCTTGCTCCATCTTCCCTGCTCCATCTTCCCTGCTCCATCTTCTCTGCTCCATCTTCCTTGCTCCATCTTCCCTGCTCCATCTTCCCTACTCCATCTTCCCTGCTCCATCTTCTCTGCTCCATCTTCCTTGCTCCATCTTCCCTGCTCCATCTTCCCTACTCCATCTTCCCTGCTCCATCTTCCCTGCTGCATCTTCTCTGCTTCATCTTCTCTGCTCCATCTTCTCTGCTCCATCTTCCCTGCTCCATCTTCCCTGCTCCATCTTCCCTGCTCCATCTTCTCTGCTCCATCTTCCCTGCTCCATCTTCTCTGCTCCATCTTCCCTGCTCCATCTTCCCTGCTCCATCTTCCTTGCTCCATCTTCCCTGCTCCATCTTCCCTGCTCCATCTTCTCTGCTCCATCTTCCCTGCTCCATCTTCTCTGCTCCATCTTCTCTGCTCCATCTTCCCTGCTCCATCTTCCCTGCTCCATCTTCCCTGCTCCATCTTCCTTGCTCCATCTTCCCTGCTCCATCTTCCCTGCTCCATCTTCTCTGCTCCATCTTCTCTGCTCCATCTTCCCTGCTCCATCTTCCCTGCTCCATCTTCCCTGCTCCATCTTCCCTGCTCCATCTTCCCTGCTCCATCTTCCCTGCTCCATCTTCCTTGCTCCATCTTCCCTGCTCCATCTTCCCTGCTCCATCTTCTCTGCTCCATCTTCCCTGCTCCATCTTCTCTGCTCCATCTTCTCTGCTCCATCTTCCCTGCTCCATCTTCCCTGCTCCATCTTCCCTGCTCCATCTTCCCTGCTCCATCTTCTCTGCTCCATCTTCCCTGCTCCATCTTCCCTGCTCCATCTTCCCTGCTCCATCTTCTCTGCTCCATCTTCCCTGCTCCATCTTCCCTGCTCCATCTTCCCTGCTCCATCTTCCCTGCTCCATCTTCTCTGCTCCATCTTCCCTGCTCCATCTTCTCTGCTCCATCTTCCCTGCTCCATCTTCTCTGCTCCATCTTCCCTGCTCCATCTTCTCTGCTCCATCTTCCCTGCTCCATCTTCCCTGCTCCATCTTCCCTGCTCCATCTTCCCTGCTCCATCTTCTCTGCTCCATCTTCTCTGCTCCATCTTCCCTGCTCCATCTTCCCTGCTCCATCTTCCCTGCTCCATCTTCCTTGCTCCATCTTCCCTGCTCCATCTTCCCTGCTCCATCTTCTCTGCTCCATCTTCCCTGCTCCATCTTCTCTGCTCCATCTTCTCTGCTCCATCTTCCCTGCTCCATCTTCCCTGCTCCATCTTCCCTGCTCCATCTTCCCTGCTCCATCTTCTCTGCTCCATCTTCCCTGCTCCATCTTCCCTGCTCCATCTTCCCTGCTCCATCTTCTCTGCTTCATCTTCCCTGCTCCATCTTCCCTGCTCCATCTTCCCTGCTCCATCTTCCCTGCTCCATCTTCTCTGCTCCATCTTCCCTGCTCCATCTTCTCTGCTCCATCTTCCCTGCTCCATCTTCTCTGCTCCATCTTCCCTGCTCCATCTTCTCTGCTCCATCTTCCCTGCTATATCTTCCCTGCTCCATCTTCCCTGCTCCATCTTCCCTGCTCCATCTTCTCTGCTCCATCTTCCCTGCTCCATCTTCTCTGCTCCATCTTTCCTGCTCCATCTTCCCTGCTCCATCTTCCCTGTTCCATCTTCCCTCCTCCATCTTCCCTGCTCCATCTTCTCTGCTCCATCTTCCCTGCTCCATCTTCTCTGCTCCATCTTCCCTGCTCCATCTTCTCTGCTCCATCTTCCCTGCTCCATCTTCTCTGCTCCATCTTCCCTGCTCCCTCTTCCCTGCTCCATCTTCCCTGCTCCATCTTCTCTGCTCCATCTTCCCTGCTTCATCTTCTCTGCTCCATCTTCTCTGCTCCATCTTCCCTGCTCCATCTTCCCTGCTCCATCTTCCCTGCTCCATCTTCCCTGCTCCATCTTCCCTGCTCCATCTTCCCTGCTCCATCTTACCTGCTCCATCTTCCCTGCTCCATCTTCCCTGCTCCATCTTCCCTGCTCCATCTTCCCTGCTCCATCTTCCTTGCTCCATCTTCCCTGCTCCATCTTCCCTGCTCCATCTTCTCTGCTCCATCTTCCCTGCTCCATCTTACCTGCTCCATCTCCCCTGCTCCATCTTCCCTGCTCCATCTTCCCTGCTCCATCTTCCCTGCTCCATCTTCCCTGCTCCATCTTCCTTGCTCCATCTTCCCTGCTCCATCTTCCCTGCTCCATCTTCCCTGCTCCATCTTCCCTGCTCCATCTTCTCTGCTCCATTTTCCCTGCTCCATCTTCCCTGCTCCATCTTCCCTGCTCCATCTTCCTTGCTTCATCTTCCCTGCTCCATCTTCCCTGCTCCATCTTCCCTGCTCCATCTTCCTTGCTCCATCTTCCCTGCTCCATCTTCCCTGCTCCATCTTCCCTGCTCCATCTTCCCTGCTCCATCTTCTCTGCTCCATCTTCCCTGCTCCATCTTCCCTGCTCCATCTTCTTTGCTCCATCTTCCCTGCTCCATCTTCCCTGCTCCATCTTCTCTGCTCCATCTTCCTTGCTCCATCTTCCCTGCTCCATCTTCCCTGCTCCATCTTCTCTGCTCCATCTTCCTTGCTCCATCTTCCCTGCTCCATCTTCCCTACTCCATCTTCCCTGCTCCATCTTCTCTGCTCCATCTTCCTTGCTCCATCTTCCCTGCTCCATCTTCCCTACTCCATCTTCCCTGCTCCATCTTCCCTGCTGCATCTTCTCTGCTTCATCTTCTCTGCTCCATCTTCTCTGCTCCATCTTCCCTGCTCCATCTTCCCTGCTCCATCTTCCCTGCTCCATCTTCTCTGCTCCATCTTCCCTGCTCCATCTTCTCTGCTCCATCTTCCCTGCTCCATCTTCCCTGCTCCATCTTCCCTGCTCCATCTTCCCTGCTCCATCTTCCCTGCTCCATCTTCCCTGCTCCATCTTTCTTGCTCCATCTTCCCTGCTCCATCTTCCCTGCTCCATCTTCCCTGCTCCATCTTCCCTGCTCCATCTTTCCTGCTCCATCTTCCCTGCTCCATCTTTCCTGCTCCATCTTCCCTGCTCCATCTTCCCTGCTCCATCTTCCCTGCTCCATCTTCCCTGCTCCATCTTCCCTGCTCCATCTTTCCTGCTCCATCTTCCCTGCTCCATCTTCCCTGCTCCATCTTTCCTGCTCCATCTTCCCTGCTCCATCTCTTCTCCACACTGACTGGTTTCCATCAAGTACAATCTCATCCCAAATATGTTTCTAGTTTATTTTAGCTAGACAAACTATAACATATTTCTTTTCGTTTACAATGTATTTCAGTTCTAGTCTATTTTTTTTAAATACTCCATCTATAGTATTTAACTTTTTTATTAACTGATCTCGTTAATTCTCTACTTTCTATGTATTTATTTTTGTTGTATTTTAGTTTTGTCCTCATCCAAATGTTTTATATTATTCTCTTCACTAAGAACAAATTGGTAGATACGTTTTTATCGAAGTTGATGGCTGACCTGTGTGTGTGTGTGTGTGTGTGTATGTGTGTGTGTGTGTGTGTGTGTGTGTGTGTGTGGGCGCGTAATTCACTCACAGTGTAAAATAGCGAACAGTCAGGAAATACAGTAAAGTAGTGAGGATGATTGAGGTGGACCAGTAACAGAGTCCATTATCACCCTCATTCACTATTTTGATAGTGTAAGATTCCCACTTAACAGCGCCTCCCTACCTCACACCTGGTGCTGAGTCACTTAGCATTCTTCAAAGTCACTCTCTCCGCCTCACTAGACAGTCTCCACACACCTACGCTTCACCTGTCTGCCTTTAGGACACACGCCCATCTCATACCGGAAGTATAGCTTTAGTAAGAGGTTCAACAAGGTTATCGCTGCTCTGTAAGTTATCACTGCGCTGAACAAAAATGTTTACATTGAATAACTTGATAATTTTTTTCAGTATTTACCGTCAGTAATCAACATATTTACAAATGTCAGAAGCAAAGTAACGACTTTCCATAGTGGATCGTCTGTGGAGCGTGGTGTTCTTCCCACTTATATTGTTGGGTTACTACAGTTATCTGTCTGACCTTCCGGTGTACTGTAGTCTCACTCTCTAATGCCCTAACGCCGTGTCCGTGCTTCCTGACGTCTCAGTGACTCATATAACCTTCAGGGGCAGTTTCTCTCTCTACTATCATAAAGGATGTATAAGATGTATCTGATATGCGATTAGCTTTCTGTTCCCTAGTCTTGGTCTTTCCATAATGAACTAGATTTATATTTATATCTTCATTTCTACATATACAAGGTATACAGTCTTAACTGACATCAGTGACATATTACTGTATAGAGAACCCCTTGTTATGCTGAGCATTTCTGGCAAATTAGGTCAATTTTGCCCCAGGATGCGACCCACACCAGTCGACTAACACCCAGGTATCCATTTTACTGTAGGGTGAACATGGACAACAGGTGTCTGAAGGAAACACGTCCTAATAGCTTCAAGCCGTATCGGGAATCGACCCCCCGAGCCTCAGTATATGAGCTGAGTGCGCCAGCAATCAAGATACTGTATAGCAACAAGGTATTCCTGGTCAATAATAGCCGCTTTCTCAATAACCATCTGTCTAGGAAAAAAAAACGGTGAAATCGCCCAACTGTAAGAAAATGGTGAAATGCCAAATTATGCTTGAGCTAGTGTTATTAAAGACCAACCAAGTATATTAGTTTACTAAAATACCAAGTGTCGTGTTTTTAGCTGACTTCCACCAACTTTTTAACCGTTCCATTGTATGGAGAGATACATATACACTGAATGTACCCGAGAGCAAGAGAACCACAAGTGCAGTTGAACCCAAGGTTGTGGAATGTCATACCGTGTGAAGGGTGAGAGAAAGTAAATGCTGGGGAAGACCAGGAACTTACACTTCCCCGTCAGTGAGTGCAAATACGCCTGTCGCACTGTATAAATAATGCCTGTTTTATTATCAGAAGTAGAAACCATTTAAAATAATGTAATAATATTGGTAGAATTACCGACAATATGTAAAGTAAAAGGACACAAGTTCAACTAATGTGACATTTTTATTGTGGCAACGTTTCGCTCTCTAGGAGCTTTGTCAAGCCACAATATAAATGTCACATTAGTTGAACTTGTGTCCTTTTACTTCACATTTAAAATAATGGAGTAAAGCCAAACATATCATCAAAGAGGTGTTGACGAGACGTCGAAGCTTGGAATCCACGGTCATTATCCTCGGCAATACAGCTGTGCAGAACGCGGTCAGCTATATTATCCTTAGTTATTTTTAGCCGACGGAACACAACTGTGAGATGACGGAAGTTACAATCATCACTACGCCGATCCTCTAAACTACCATGTCTATACTTTCTGTCTCATTATCATATTGATAAAGATTCTGGTGGGCGAAACGTTTCCATAATGAAGTTAACTAACGTTGTTGCACACGTCTCTTATATGCACTTTTGTGCTGAATGAATGATAACACTGCAACTAGCCGAGGATTCGAACCCGTGTTGTTTCAGCCCGCCTTATGGTTTATCTGGAGAGATAAACCATAAGGCGGTGAGCGAAAATTCAAGACACTTTAACCCACGAGACCATACAATCTTACAAGAATCACGCACCCAGAAGAGCTAGGTGTTGTACTGTGATCCGAGGACATACGATGGTGTGGGTGCCTCAGAGCTAATTTCATCCTCCTCCCAGTTTGGTGTACTAGCCTCCACGAGCAGTATTGTAACTACGAATAAGTGGTATTTCATCAATAAAAACACTGCGACTAGCCGGGGTGCGTGATTCTTGTAGGATTGTATGGTCCCATGGATTAGAGTGTCGTGAATTTTCCCTCATCATGATGCGAGCTAAAACAACATGGATTCGAATCCTCGGCTAGTCGCAGTGTTGTTACTGATTAATTAAAAGCCATTTGTTCGTGATTACAATAATAATAATAATAATATATATATATATATGCATATAATGTCGTCCCGAATAGGTAAAACTTGCGATTTGGGCTTAAATAGCAACGCTCTTCTTGTCGAATAAGCCATACGAAAATTTGTGAATGCAATAATTTCGCAGAATCATTCTGAACCTAACGAAAAGAATATATTTAATTGTGTTTGTTTATTATTAAATTATTGTAAACTTATGTAAAATATATTAGGCTAAATTAAATTGCGCTTGTTATAACAAGGTTAGGTAAATTTTCTAAGGTTCTTTTGGTACAAAATTATTATTTTTTACATAAACATAAATGAAAAAAATATATCTTAAAACGTATAAGAGAAAATTTTAGAAAGGACTTATTTTTAAATGAGTTCTTGCTAACTGACAGTTTTACCTATTCAGCACGACATTATATATATATATATATATATATATATATATATATATATATATATATATATATATATATATATATATATATATGTCGTGGATTAAAATGAGGGTCGGATGCGAAAAGTGGGTCATAATAAGTGTGTATGCACCTGGAGAAGAGAGGAGTGTAGAGGAGAGAGAGAAATTTTGGGAGATGTTAAGTGAATGTATAGGAACCTTTGAACCAAATGAAAGTAATTGTGGTAGGGGACCTGAATGCTAAAGTAGAAGAAACATTTAAAGAGGGTGTGGTAGGTAACTTTGGGGTGCCAGGTGTAAATGGTAATGGGAGCTCATTGAACTTTGGAAAATGGTTTGGATGTAGGTAATAAGTTTCTTAAGAAAATAGGATAAATAAGTATACAAGATATGATGTAGGGCGTAATGACAGTAGTTTGTTGGACTATGTATTGGTAGATAAAAGACTGTTGGATAGAATTCAAGATGTACATGTTTATAGAGGGGCCACAGATATATCAGATCACTTTTTAGTTGTAGCTACAGTGAGAGTAAAAGGGAGATGGAATACATGGAAAAGGGAAGCAGCAGGTAAGAGAGAGGTGAAGGTTTATAAGCTAATGGAGGAGGCAGTTAGGGTAAGATATGAAGAATTATTGGAGGATAGATGGGCTAGTGAAAGCATAGGCAATGGGGTTGAAGATGTATCAGGTAGGTTTAAGAATATGGTGTTCGAGTGTTCAGCTTGTGGTTACAGGAAAGTGGGTGCGGGAGGGAAGAAGAGTGGTGGAATGATGTAAAGTGAGTAGTAAGGGAGAAAAAGTTATATGAGAGGTTTTTACAAAGTAGAAGTGATGCAAGGAGGGAAGAGTATATGGAGAGATAAAGAGAGGTTAAGAAAGTGGTGAAGCAATGGAAAAAGAGAGCTAATGAGAGAGTGGGTGAGATGTTATGAACAAATTTTATTCAAAATAAGAAAAAGTTTTGGAGCGAGATTAATAAGTCGAGGAAGCCTAGAGATCAAATGGATTTGATAGTTAAAAATAGGAGAGGAGAGTTGTTATATGGAGAGTTTGAGGTATCGGGAAGATGGAGGGAATATTTTGAGGAATTGTTAAATATTGATTAAGATTGGAAAGGTGTGATTATGTGTATAGGACAAGGAGGAATAACAAGGAGGAAGAGCAAGTTGTGAGTGTGAGGGAAGTGCATGGGGCAGTGAGTAGAATGAGACACGGTAAGACAGCTGGGATTGATGCGATAAAGATAAAAATGTTAAAAGAAGGTTGGGATATAGTTTTAGTGTGGTTGTTGCTTTTATTTGATAAATGTATGGAAGACGGTAATGTACCTAGGGATTGGCAGAGAACATGCACAGTTCCTTTGTATAAAGACAAAAGATAGTGCAAAAATTATAGGGGAATAAGTCTGATGAGCATACCTGGTATAGTGTATGGTAGAGTTATTATTGAATGAATTAAGAGTTTACAGTGAAACGTATAGGTGAACAGTATTCACATAAGGGTAAAGAGGTTTTTGTGGCATTTATGGATTCGGAAAAGGCGTATGGCAGGGTGGATAGGGGGGAGGGGGCAATATAGCAGATGTTGCAATTGTATGGAATAAAAGGCAGGTTATTGAAAGCAGTGAAAAGTTTTTACGATGATAGTGAGGCTCAGGTTAGAGTATGTAGGAGAGAGGGAGATTATTTCCCAGTAAAAGTAGGCCTTAGACAAGGATGTGTGATGTCATCATGGTTGATCCATATATTTATAAATGGGAGTTGTCACAATTGCTCTTTGCTGATGACATTGTGCTTTTGGGAAATTCTGAAGAGAAGTTGCAGAGGTTGGTGTATTAGTTTGGTAGGGTATGTAAAAGAAGAAAATTGAAAGTGAATATAGGAAAGAGTAAGGTGATTAGGGTAAAAAAAATTAGGTAACGAAAGATTGGGTATCAGATTGGAGGGAGAGAGTATGGAGGAGGTGAATGTATTCAGATATTTAGGAGTGAACGTGTCAGCAGATGGGTCTATGAATACCCAAGAAACGTAATAAATAGATCTTTTAAAATTGCTAGAAATACTTTTTACAATCCAAAAAGGGACAACAAGCCTTATTCAGCTAGAAATATGTTGGTTCTCCCTTACCTTGAAAACTTGGTTGATATGCCTTCTCTTCTTAAGACTTTTAATATCAAAGTTGTATTTAAAAATCTTGATACAGTAAAAAAACTTTTGATAAAGAATTCCTCCCAAAATGTTAACGGATATATATATATATATATATATATATATATATATATATATATATATATATATATATATATATATATATATATATATATATAATATATAATATATGCAAGACCCCTTATATAGCTTCCTTGGATGCTTTAATTTCATAGTTCCTTGATAATGTGAGTAGTCACGAAAGCGCTTGGAATTTCTCTATTCTTTCAGAGTGGTTGTTTTGCATATTCTGAAATCACCTGTTTACTGTGATCTTATTGCATATATATATATATATATATATATATATATATATATATATATATATATATATATATATATATATATATATATATATATATATATATATGCAGAACTTGCGATCTTGGCTTAAATGGCAACGCTCATCTTGCCATATAGGACAAGTGAAAATTTTTGTATGCAATAATTTCGCCAAAATCATTCTGAACCTAACGAAAAAAATATATTTCATTATGTTTGTTTAGTATTAAATTATTGTAAACAAATCTAAAATATATTTAGTTGGGTTAGGCTAAAATAAATTGCGCTTGTTATGATAAGGTTAGGTAAGTTTTCTAAGTTCCTTTTGGTGCAAAATTATAATTTTTTACATCAACATTATCGAAAAAAATATATCTTTAAACGTGTAAGAGAAAATTTTAGAAAGGACTTAATTTTAAATGAGTTCCTGCTAATTGACCAGTTTTACATATTCGGCATGACATATATATATATATATATATATATATATATATATATATATATATATATATATATATATATATATATATATATATATATATTATTACATATGGTACAAAAGGTTTAAGAGATACATTGTTGATATAAAGATGGCATATACAGTACATGAGATTTGAGAGATACATTTCTAGTACATACGTGCAGCCAGCAGCAACAGCCTGGTTGATCAGGCTCTGATCCACCAGGAGGCCTGGTCACAGACCGGGCCGCGGGGGCGTTGACCCCCGGAACTCTCTCCAGGTAAACTCCAGGTAAACTGTTACATGTTTGTCATTGATTATAATGCAAAAATCTCATCCAGCTCCTCAGAACTGGGGCGCGCGCCCAAAATACAGCAGGCATTACCCCTCTGAACAGCAGCACTGAGTCGCTGGAGCAGAAAACTAGCTGCCCTGGGATCCCTAGTTACCCTGATGAGTCTTGTGCCTAGCTCCTTAAGGAACTTAGAAGCGCTCTTTCCTCATGAGCCAAGGGTCTCTGAGCTTATGGGAACGAACATATAATGATTGGCAGGTTCTCCATATTTTCTAGACTTTTGGGACTCACTGAAGCTAGCAGCTGCCCTTCCTTCCTCCCTGGTGTACTGGAGATAGGTATCAGCCAAGGTAGATGCACATGTGTAGTCCCACACCAACTGCTTACCGTCTGTCCAGGCTTGAAGTGTGATACCATCTGGACGCTTCTGGCTGCCATCAGATCTGCATAGTTGGGGTGGCTCCCTTATTGTTGAGCATCCAGCTGTTGTGAGGCTCCTCTTGATAATGTTATTAACCTCCTCATGTCTTGCAATCTTTCCCTCGGATATATATATATATATATATATATATATATATATATATATATATATATATATATATATATATATATATATATATACCTTCCCATATATATATATATATATATATATATATATATATATATATATATATATACCTTCCCATATATATATATATATATATATATATATATATATATATATATATATATATATATATATATATATATATATATATATATATACCTTCCCATATATATATATATATATATATATATATATATATATATATATACCTTCCCATATATATATATATATATATATATATATATATATATATATATATATATATATATATATATATATATATATATATATACCTTCCCATATATATATATATATATATATATATATATATATATATATATATATATATATATATATATATATATATATATATATATATATATACCTTCCCATATATATATATATATATATATATATATATATATATACCTTCCCATATTATATATATATATATATATATATATATATATATATATATATATATATATATATATATACCTTCCCATATATATATATATATATATATATATATATATATATATATATATATATATATATATATATATACCTTCCCATATATATTTTTTTTTTTTTATTATCACACCGGCCGATTCCCACCAAGGCAGGGTGGCCCGAAAAAGAAAAACTTTCACCATCATTCACTCCATCACTGTCTTGCCAGAAGGGTGCTTTACACTACAGTTTTTAAACTGCAACATTAACACCCCTCCTTCAGAGTGCAGGCACTGTACTTCCCATCTCCAGGACTCAAGTCCGGCCTGCCGGTTTCCCTGAATCCCTTCATAAATGTTACTTTGCTCACACTCCAACAGCACGTCAAGTATTAAAAACCATTTGTCTCCATTCACTCCTATCAAACACGCTCACGCATGCCTGCTGGAAGTCCAAGCCCCTCGCACACAAAACCTCCTTTACCCCCTCCCTCCAACCCTTCCTAGGCCGACCCCTACCCCGCCTTCCTTCCACTACAGACTGATACACTCTTGAAGTCATTCTGTTTCGCTCCATTCTCTCTACATGTCCGAACCACCTCAACAACCCTTCCTCAGCCCTCTGGACAACAGTTTTGGTAATCCCGCACCTCCTCCTAACTTCCAAACTACGAATTCTCTGCATTATATTCACACCACACATTGCCCTCAGACATGACCTCTCCACTGCCTCCAGCCTTCTCCTCGCTGCAACATTCATCACCCACGCTTCACACCCATATAAGAGCGTTGGTAAAACTATACTCTCATACATTCCCCTCTTTGCCTCCAAGGACAAAGTTCTTTGTCTCCACAGACTCCTAAGTGCACCACTCACTCTTTTTCCCTCATCAGTTCTATGATTCACCTCATCTTTCATAGACCCATCCGCTGACACGTCCACTCCCAAATATCTGAATACGTTCACCTCCTCCATACTCTCTCCCTCCAATCTGATATTCAATCTTTCATCACCTAATCTTTTTGTTATCCTCATAACCTTACTCTTTCCTGTATTCACCTTTAATTTTCTTCTTTTGCACACCCTACCAAATTCATCCACCAATTTCTGCAACTTCTCTTCAGAATCTCCCAAGAGCACAGTGTCATCAGCAAAGAGCAGCTGTGACAACTCCCACTTTGTGTGTGATTCTTTATCTTTTAACTCCACGCCTCTTGCCAAGACCCTCGCATTTACTTCTCTTACAACCCCATCTATAAATATATTAAACAACCACGGTGACATCACACATCCTTGTCTAAGGCCTACTTTTACTGGGAAAAAATTTCCCTCTTTCCTACATACTCTAACTTGAGCCTCGCTATCCTCGTAAAAACTCTTCACTGCTTTCAGTAACCTACCTCCTACACCATACACTTGCAACATCTGCCACATTGCCCCCCTATCCACCCTGTCATACGCCTTTTCCAAATCCATAAATGCCACAAAGACCTCTTTAGCCTTATCTAAATACTGTTCACTTATATGTTTCACTGTAAACACCTGGTCCACACACCCCCTACCTTTCCTAAAGCCTCCTTGTTCATCTGCTATCCTATTCTCCGTCTTACTCTTAATTCTTTCAATTTATAACTCTACCATACACTTTACCAGGTACACTCAACAGACTTATCCCCCTATAATTTTTGCACTCTCTTTTATCCCCTTTGCCTTTATACAAAGGAACTATGCATGCTCTCTGCCATATATATATATATACATATATATATATATATATATATATATATATATATACATGTATATATATACATATATATATATATACCTTATATATATATATATATACCTTCCCATATATATATATATATATATATATATATATATATATATATATATATATATATACCTTCCCATATATACCTTATATATATATATATATATATATATATACCTTCCCATATATATATATATATATATATATATATATATATATATATATATATATACCTTCCCATATATATATATATATATATATATATATATATATATATATATATATATATATATATATACCTTATATATATATATATATATATATATATATATATATATATATATATATATATATATGGGGAGGTAACACCTCTAGACTGGACTAGACAAGAGAATAAACGTACTTCAGGGAAAGCTCAAGATTCTCCCCAGGGCTGTTTTAATATTTTTTTCTCCTTCCACCCTTTATAATTTATGTGAACTTTATAAACAAAATACATTAACAAACATACAGTGGGAAGGAGAACAATATGAGTGACATCTCAGAACCTACATCTCAAACACTTCATCCAGCTCCCTGGCGGTGGGCCGCGTGCCCATAGTACTGAAGGCATTTCCCCTCTGTATCATAACACTTGTGTTTCTGAAAGAGTGCTCTTTGTAGACAAACACCTGAAATTTACGGACAAAAAAATTACTTCTGTTCGCTAGCTAATGGATTTGATAAAACAGAAAGAGTAATATGTATCTTAATAATAGCGATATTTTGCACAAATGTTTTCTGTCTCCATGGAAATTATTAATCACATAATCACTTAAAACTCGTAAAGAGGAAAAACTAACAGAGGAACGAAGGTACCGAAATAGAACATACACCGGGGAAAAAACAAGGAAAGAGAGAACAAGAAAGGGATTATCCACTGAAGAAGGCAGCAAACACAAAAAATATACACTGGAGAAGGCAGCAAACAAGGAGAAAATAACCTACTCTGACAAGCGAATAAAGGAGCCAACTGAAAGGGAAGTTAACTTATGGATAAAAAAATTCATCGGAAAATGGTAACAAAGAACGAACAAGGAAAGAAGCACAGGACATATATTCTTGAGGAAGAACATTAACCAGAAGGACAACGAATACCAGCCGGAAAGACAAGGAACTTCAGGAAGAAAATAAGAAACAACTCACTGTTTACAGAAAGCTTCAAACACATCAACTTGCATCAATTATTTTCCATAATATAATTCAGAAGAAAAGCGAATATTTAGCTATCATAGTCTCCTGTACTAATAAGTCAGACAATTGTTTCTCAGATAAAGACATAAAGGAATGTAAAAAGTCTTAATCAAGACCTTTACATAGTGAAGACCTGGTGTCAGTTTCCAGGTAGGATGCTGGAACACAAGACCTGACGTCAGTTTCCACGTAGGATGTTGGAACACAAGACCTGACGTCAGTTTCCACGTAGGATGTTGGAACACGACCTGACGTCAGTTTCCAGGTAGGATGCTGGAACACAAGACCTGGCGTCAGTTTCCACGTAGGATGCTGGAACACAAGACCTGGCGTCAGTTTCCAGGTAGGATGCTGAAACACAAGACCTGGTGTCAGTTTCCAGGTAGGATGCTGGAACACAAGACCTGGCGTCAGTTTCCAGGTAGGATGTTGGAACACAAGACCTGGCGTCAGTTTCCACGTAGGATGCTGGAACACAAGACCTGGCGTCAGTTTCCAGGTAGGATGTTGGAACACAAGACCTGGCGTCAGTTTCCACGTAGGATGCTGGAACACAAGACCTGGCGTCAGTTTCCAGGTAGGATGCTGGAACACAAGACCTGGCGTCAGTTTCCAGGTAGGATGTTGGAACACAAGACCTGGCGTCAGTTTCCACGTAGGATGCTGGAACACAAGACCTGGCGTCAGTTTCCAGGTAGGATGTTGGAACACAACACCTGGCGTCAGTTTCCAGGTAGGATGCTGGAACATAAGACCTGGCGTCAGTTTCCACGTAGGATGCTGGAACACAAGACCTGGCGTAAATTTCCACGTAGGATGCTGGAACACAAGACCTGGCGTCAGTTTCCACGTAGGATGTTGGAACACAAGACCTGGCGTCAGTTTCCAGGTAGGATGCTGGAACACAAGACCTGGCGTCAGTTTCCACGTAGGATGCTGGAACACAAGACCTGGCGTCAGCTTCCACGTAGGATGCTGGAACACAAGACCTGGCGTCAGTTTCCACGTAGGATGTTGGAACACAAGACCTGGCGTCAGTTTCCACGTAGGATGTTGGAACACAAGACCTGGCGTCAGTTTCCACGTAGGATGCTGGAAAACAAGACCTGGCGTCAGTTTCCAGGTAGGATGTTGGAACACAAGACCTGGCGTCAGTTTCCAGGTAGGATGCTGGAACATAAGACCTGGCGTCACTTTCCACGTAGGATGCTGGAACACAAGACCTGGCGTCAGTTTCCACGTAGGATGTTGGAACACAAGACCTGGCGTCAGTTTCCACGTAGGATGCTGGAACACAAGACCTGGCGTCAGTTTCCACGTAGGATGTTGGAACACAAGACCTGGCGTCAGTTTCCAGGTAGGATGCTGGAACACAAGACCTGGCGTCAGTTTCCAGGTAGGATGCTGGAACACAAGACCTGGCGTCAGCTTCCACGTAGGATGCTGGAACACAAGACCTGGCGTCAGTTTCCACGTAGGATGTTGGAACACAAGACCTGGCGTCAGTTTCCACGTAGGATGTTGGAACACAAGACCTGGCGTCAGTTTCCACGTAGGATGCTGGAACACAAGACCTGGCGTCAGTTTCCACCTCGGATGTTGGAACACAAGACCTGGCGTCAGTTTCCACGTAGGATGTTGGAACACAAGACCTGGCGTCAGTTTCCAGGTAGGATGCTGGAATACAAGACCTGGCGTCAGTTTCCAGGTAGGATGCTGGAACACAAGACCTGGCGTCAGTTTCCACGTAGGATGCTGGAACACAAGACCTGGCGTCAGTTTCCGCGTAGGATGCTGGAACACAAGACCTGGCGTCTGTTTCCACTAGGATGCTGGAACACAAGACCTGGCGTCAGTTTCCAGGTAGGATGCTGGAACACAAGACCTGGCGTCAGTTTCCACGTAGGATGCTGGAACACAAGACCTGGCGTCAGTTTCCACGTAGGATGTTGGAACACAAGACCTGGCGTCAGTTTCCACGTAGGATGTTGGAACACAAGACCTGGCGTCAGTTTCCACGTAGGATGCTGGAACACAAGACCTGGCGTCAGTTTCCACGTAGGATGTTGGAACACAAGACCTGGCCTCAGTTTCCACGTAGGATGTTGGAACACAAGACCTTGCGTCAGTTTCCAGGTAGGATGCTGGAACACAAGACCTGGCGTCAGTTTCCAGGTAGGATGCTGGAACACAAGACCTGGCGTCTGTTTCCACGTAGGATGCTTGAACACAAGACCTGGCGTCAGTTTCCAGGTAGGATGCTGGAACACAAGACCTGGCGTCAGTTTCCACGTAGGATGCTTGAACACAAGACCTGGCGTCAGTTTCCACGTAGGATGCTGGAACACAAGACCTGGCGTCAGTTTCCACGTAGGATGCTGGAACACAAGACCTGGCGTCAGTTTCCACGTAGGATGCTGGAACACAAGACCTGGCGTCAGTTTCCACGTAGGATGCTGGAACACAAGACCTGGCGTCAGCTTCCACGTAGGATGCTGGAACACAAGACCTGGCGTCAGTTTCCACGTAGGATGCTGGAACACAAGACCTGGCGTCAGTTTCCACGTAGGATGCTGGAACACAAGACCTGGCGTCAGTTTCCACGTAGGATGCTGGAACACAAGACCTGGCGTCAGTTTCCACGTAGGATGCTGAAACACAAGACCTGGCGTCAGTTTCCACGTACGATGCTGGAACACAAGACCTGGCGTCAGTTTCCAGGTAGGATGCTGGAACACAAGACCTGGCGTCAGTTTCCACGTAGGATGCTGGAACACAAGACCTGGCGTCAGTTTCCACGTAGGATGCTGGAACACAAGACCTGGCGTCAGTTTCCAGGTAGGATGCTGGAACACAAGACCTGGCGTCAGTTTCCACGTAGGATGCTGGAACACAAGACCTGGCGTCAGTTTCCACGTAGGATGCTGGAACACAAGACCTGGCGTCATTTTCCACGTCGGATGCTGGAACACAAGACCTGGCGTCAGTTTCCACGTAGGATGCTGGAACACAAGACCTGGCGTCAGTTTCCACGTAGGATGCTGAAACACAAGACCTGGCATCAGTTTCCACGTAGGATGTTGGAACACGAGACCTGGCGTCAGTTTCCACGTAGGATGCTGGAACACAAGACCTGGCGTCAGCTTCCACGCAGGATGCTGGAACACAAGACCTGGCATCAGTTTCCACGTAGGATGCTGGAACACAAGACCTGGCGTCAGTTTCCACGTAGGATGTTGGAACACAAGACCTGGCGTCATCTTCCACGTAGGATGCTGGAACACAAGACCTGGCGTCAGCTTCCACGCAGGATGCTGGAACACAAGACCTGGCATCAGTTTCCACGTAGGATGCTGGAACACAAGACCTGGCGTCAGTTTCCACGTAGGATGCTGGAACACAAGATCTGGCATCAGTTTCCACGCAGGATGCTGGAACACAAGACATCTATGAAATACAGACAGATGAGCTCTGCTTTGTTTCAGTATCTCAAAAATAAAGAAAATAAAGCTATATTCCTACTTTTTATTATTTATCTTTTCTCAATACTTATAACAGAAGATCAGGTTCTTCATAACTGATTTTCTATGATTTTGTGCAGTGATGATTGAGTAAACTCCCAAACTAGTCTTGATTAATTGATGTTGCAATAAATAACAAATAAATAAATGAATGTATATAATTTTTTTATTTATCATCAGTTTTTGAAAAAAAAATCCATAGTATGCTGTACAGTCCATCACACACTGCTAAAAAAATGTTTCACTTGACTTTTCAAAATCATCCTTTGACCTTCCTCTCTCTATCATTTGCTCCTAAACGTGTCCTCACATATCCCCACATGAAATAACATCAGTCATTCCAGGAAATCATATTCTGCGTTGTTTAATTCTGGTTTCCTCTGTGGAATAATATCACTGCCTTCCAACTTTAGTTTGTCCAGTACAGCGAATTTTCTATCGGTCACCATTTTATTAGCAGTTGGTGTCAAGCTCCAGGGCTTGGTGCCATTCCTTACTTCTTGGAATGTATTAGTCGTTGAATTTGTGGTTTGCGAGGTTTCTATTCATCGAGTATTGTTTTTCTGCGGGAGAAAGAGGACACAGTCATGGAATGATAATGGTCACCCTCTACTGTGTTCGCTCATATAAATCGTCCATCATTAATTTACTAGAGGAAGCATCTGCACCGATTATATCTGTGGTGTGACAAAGAGACAAAGTCTTTACTGCCAGAAGGAAAGTGAAAAAAAAAAGTCGATGAAAGGACAGTCTCGGTGGAGACACCACCATCACGCAGACGTATAATACCAGTTGACTTCATCCATCTTATACGTAACAAAGAAACCGCTACCTAAAGTCTTTTACCAACAGAGTCCTGTCAGCACTATTTCCAGCAGAAACTTACCAGAGGTCTTCTACAAATAATCTTCTGGTAACAATCCTTCCAGTAGTATTCTTCCAATGGCATTCAGTCTTATACACTTGAATCCTCCCAGCAGAATCCTAAGAAAAGAATCTTACCAATAAGTCTTCTGTTAGTTATTTACCAGACAGGTTACATACAGTGTTATTAACTCTGGTGTATCAGACAGACTTTATACACATCACAACACAACGATGGTGGTGAAAAAACACATAACAGCAGAGAGGAACTTTCACCTGTGAAACAAACTTCTTCATTCAATAGTTACCTTCTACAATTGTCTTTTTTATTACTTACTGATTTTGTGCAATATATCTCTGCAACATAGTGCACCACAGCATTCAGTGTGCAATATATCTCTGCAACATAGTGCACCACAACATTCAGTGTGCAATATATCTCTGCAACATAGTGCACCATAACATTCAGTGTGTAATATATGTTAACAATCATACATCACAGTACATAACGATAGTATCAGTCATATTAACACAGAGACGTACTGGCCAGACTGTGGGATCGACCACCAAAATTCTTTTTATCAGTAGATCGAATCATCCAAGTTGACAGTTTTTATTTTCATTCCCGAAAGTTTTTATTTTGTGTTTGTGGTGGTGAATATTTTTTATGTTATTAATTAAGAGGTGAGAGAAGAAAAACTGACTTATTTAATAATTAATTCTACTAAAACAAAGTGTTTATTAAGATGATTTATAAGAAAATCTTTTGTGTCTTAACCACAAGTCTCTCAAGTTAGCCACTTCTTCACCTATTTACATATTTTCCCAAAATATTGTAACCCTTATTCCAAATTCTTTAGAAAATTGAAATTCTATAATCAGGAATTTTCTTATTTGTCTTACAACATTGGTGAGGGAGAGTACAGATATGTCTATGAGAAAGTGTACACATGTATGATTATGTGTGTGTTCGTAGTAGTGTGTTTGTAGTGATGTGTTTATGTGTATGACAGTGAAAAGTAAACCAGAAAAAACTTGTTTGGTCTACATAATAATTCACAATAAAGAAGAGCACAGTTCTGTGGTACAGCTGTCAGACTAATTATTTCTGCTGTGAACAGAGTTAGTTAGTCAGTCAGTATAAAATAAATGAGTCAATAAGAAGGTTAAAACTGGGAAATTTAGAATGTATTAAGATAGAAGTTTGTGAGGCAGTTGTAATAAAGTATTGGAATAGTTAATGATTTTGGTCATAATGCTTATAAAAAAAAGGGTAAAAAAATTTAAAGAATGTAATAATTATAAGAGAATAACACTGTTAACCTTACCAGGTAAAGTGTATGTCAGAATTATGAATGCTGATGTGATGGTAAAGAAAATATGGATAACAAAGAAGAGTGTCAGTTCAGAAAGGGAAGGTAATCTGTGGATCATGTGTAAACACTGAAATACATGAGTGAAGATCACTTATATAAATTAAAGCTGCACTTGGGTGCATTTATAGATTTGGAAAAGATATATGAGAGATGTTAGAGTTACAAATGTATTTAATCTTATGTAATGTTATGGTAGATATAGTGTTGAATTAAGTTATAATATGCAAAAAAGACGGTAAATATTTACTCAAAAAACTGGGTCTTAGATAATGTTGAGTGATGTCCACCTGTGGTCTTAATGACGTGTGATGTCACTGTACTTTGATCAGAAGACAATATATACAAAGAAACCAATCATATAGACCAGGTGTCACTGTAAACACAGCTTTATTAACATTATTAACCTTAAAACTTTGTATACACACACACACAAATATATATATATATATATATATATATATATATATATATATATATATATATATATATATATATATATATATATATATATATTTTCAACAAGTTGGTCGTCTCCCACCGAGGCAGGGTGACCCAAAAAAGAAAGAAAATCCCCAAAAAGAAAATACTTTCATCATTCAACACTTTCACCACACTCATACATTATCACTGCCTTTGCAGAGGTGCTCAGAATACAACAGTTTAGAAGCATATACGTATAAAGATACACAACATATCCCTCCAAACTGCCAATATCTCAAACCCCTCCTTTAAAGTGCAGGCATTGTACTTCCCATTTCCAGGACTCAAGTCCGACTATAAGAAAATAACCGGTTTCCCTGAATCCCTTCACTAAATATTACCCTGCTCACACTCCAACAGATCATCAGGTCCCAAGTATCATTCGTCTCCATTCACTCCTATCTAACACGCTCATGCACGCTTGCTGGAAGTCCAGGCCCCTCGCCCACAAAACCTCCTTTATATATATATATATATATATATATATATATATATATATATATATATATATATATATATATATATATATATATATATATATATATATATATATATATATATAATGTATACATGCATGCATTTGCCATTGATTCCATCTGCGACCTTCAAATTCATTTACGAAACACAAGAAACAGACATTATAATAATTTTTTTACAGTTTTCATGGAGGAGATTTAGAGATTCGCATTTGACACTCATCAATAGACAATATGTGACACTCATGAACAATATGTGACACTCATAAACAATATGTGGCACTTATTCACAATATGTGACACTCATAAACAATATGTGACACTCTTATGAGCGTCACATATTGTGTGACTCTTATACACAATATGTGACACTCACAAACATTTCATAAACATTACACTCATTCTTACAAAATAACATGTACACATGACATTCATCAATACACAGTAACATGTACACATTACACCCATACACACTAACATGTACACATGACACAGAAAATAACATGCAGGCATGACATTCATCACATAGTAACATGTACACATGACACATACAAAATAACATGTACACATGGCACACATACACAATAACACGTAAGCATTACATTCATACATAAGAATATGTATACATGACACAGTCCTACACTAGTGTCACAAACGTGTCCCGTCTTTATATATTTATATGTTTCACAAAGAATGTCGTCAAAATACCGTAAACCAGCATATAAATGTATGTGAAAATATTTATGTGTATGTTTGTGCGCTTGTTAGTCTTTCAGTCTCAAATGAAAAAGACCAATACACAAATAAGAATGAAAACATTGTAATATTTAATACATTTGTGATGGAGGTGGAAAAGTTCTTCAACACTTGGACATTCATCTACATTAATAAAATACTCCCAAATACTTTTAAACTGCTAAACAAACAAAAAACTCGTACTAAGTATAAATTCATAGTGAATATAAAAGGATTTCCAAAATATTCTTAGTTAGCCTCTTCTGGATGGCCGAACTGTGTAGCAGTTTGGTCTGGTCCAGCTGGTGTACGATCGCGACTGTCTTGGTGGGTGTAATTACTGGACGCAGTTTTCTGTGTGTGTCACCTCCAGTAATTCCACCCACCTGGACAGTCTCTACCGTAGACCAGCTAGACAAGACCAAGTTTCCACCCAGCAAGGTCACTGAGGGTGGCAACCGCTGACTCTGAGGAAGTGGGGAAGGGAGTCTACCTGAGGTGACACTAGTGGACTCCTGGACACACTGATCCGGGGAAGGCACCGCTGACCTCAGGTAAGTGGGGAAGGGGAAACATCCGGGAGCGAACGGATGGATTCCTGGATACATGAACTTGTGGAAGGTTGTTGTTGAGGCTGACCTTCGGTAAGTGGAGAAGGGGAGACATCCGGCGGTAGACGGATGGATTCCTGGATACATGAACCTGGGGAAGGCAAGAATACCGCTGACTTTGGGGAAGTGGGGAAGGGAGTCCACTCAGGTGACACAAGTGGTCTCCTGGAGACACTGATCCGGGGAAGGCACCGCTAAATCTGGGGAAGTGAGGAAGGGAGTCCACTCAGGTTGACACAAGTGGACTCCTGGACACACTGATCCGGGGAAGGCACTGACCTAACTCGCTGACCTTAGGTAAGTGGGGAAGGGAAGACATCCGGGAGCGAACGGATGGATTCCTGGATACATGAACTTGTGGAAGGTTGTTGTTGAGGCTGACCTTGGGTAAGTGTGGAAGGGGAGACATCCGGGAGCGAGCGGATGGATTCCTGGATACACGAACCTGGGGAAAGCATGAATACTATCAGTTGAGGCTGACCTTGGGCAAGTGGGGAAGGAGAGACATCTGGCGGTAGACGGATGGATTGCTGGATACATGAACCTGGGGATGGCAAGAATACCGCTGACTTTGGGGAAGGGAGTCCACTCAGGTGACACAAGTGGACTCCTGGAGACACTGATCCGGGGAAGGCACCGCTAACTCTGGGGAAGTGAGGAAGGGAGTCCACTCAGGTGACACAATTGGACTCCTGGACGCACTGATCCGGGGAAGACACTGACCTAACTCGCTGACCTTAGGTAAGTGGGGAAGGGAAGACATCCGGGAGCGAACGGATGGATTCCTGGATACATGAACTTGTGGAAGGTTGTTGTTGAGGCTGACCTTGGGTAAGTGTGGAAGGGGAGACATCCGGGAGCGGACGGATTGATTCCTGGATACATGAACCTGGGAAAAGCAAGAATACCAGCAGTTGAGGCTGACTTTGGGGAAGGGGAGACATCCGGCGGTAGACGGATGGATTCCTGGATACATGAACCTGGGGAAAGCAAGAATGCCAGTAGTTGAGGCTGACCTTGGGTAAGTGGGGAAGGGGAGACATCCGGCGGTAGACGGATGGATTCCTGGATACATGAACCTGGGGATGGCAAGAATACCGCTGACTTAGGGAAGTGGGGAAGGGAGTCCACTCAGGTGACACAAGTGGACTACTGGAGACACTGATCCGGGGAAGGCACCGCCGACCT
The DNA here is from genome assembly GCF_038502225.1 of Cherax quadricarinatus. NCBI lineage: Eukaryota > Metazoa > Arthropoda > Malacostraca > Decapoda > Parastacidae > Cherax > Cherax quadricarinatus. The sequence continues at coordinate 18,624,125 of NC_091365.1, read as the reverse complement.
TAGGTAAGTGGGGAAGGGGAAACATCCGGGAGCGAACGGATGGATTCCTGGATACATGAACCTGGGGAAGGCTGAGGCTGGAAGGCAGAGAGAGAGAGAGAGAGAGAGAGAGAGGCGAGGCTGACCTTAGGGAAGTGAGGAAGGGGAGACATCCGGGGGCCCACGGATGGATTCCTGGACACATTAACCTGGGGAAGGCGAGGGGGGGGGGCGGACCTTAAAGACGAACCACTGGCCTCCACGTGGCAAGGTCTGGTAACTTAGAGATAACTCTGAGGCTGACAGTGGTCGCAAATAATAATTTTGCAATTACTATTTATAATTAGTTATTTCTTAATCTAGATTAATGTTTTGTAATATTAGTAATGTGTAATACACCTCGAGCTTCCCACCACAATCTCTCCCCAGGATCATGTGTCCAGGAAGTCATCCGTCTGTCTGCTGGAATTCTTACAAGAGGAGACGCAATGAAATTTGTTTCCTATAATTAGACTCTCCAAGACAGTCATGAACGCTCACCAACATATCCGGATATTGTTATTCTATTACAATTTTAGTCCTACTTATGTCACAGTATGTATCTATATTAATATATATTTTTTCAGTTATATAAAAGAATAAGCGTATGTATGAACGTTGTCATGTGTGTATATGGCTGCCCGATTCTTGATCTAATTATCCACGTCTTTTGTGATTACGAAATATACACATATATACACATACATATATACATACATATATACATATATACGCACATAAACAAAAAAAAAAAACTTTCTGGGATGAAAACAGCAGCTGGCTACTGAGTAGACACCATCACAGCTGGCTACTGAGGAGACGCCATCACCTGGTACAAAGAATTTTGTAGGTGGCTGCTACAACCTTGCTAGTACACCTGTGTTGTTAATGTCTTCCATACTATGTTGGGATCAACTGACATGTCTGGATATTACCATTTATCACAATGTGAGTTATGGAACAATATATTTCAGTACGTCATGAAACATGTGGGAAGAGAAGCTTCAGTGAGACAAAGAGAATATTTCCAGGAAATGTTGAAAGGAAATAAGGAATTGCTGGCGGAATTTCATTCTTGGGAGAAGTAATAATGAGATCAATGAAGAACATTGCACCAGAAGAGAAGAATGAAGGAAATGAGCGTCAGGAGTGAGTGTGACTGCGAATGAAAGAATTATGTGTGAAGGAAGTGGGTGTGACGGGATTTAGAATGAAGGCAGAGAGAATGAAGGAGGTGAGTAAGAAGGCAAAGAGAAAGATGGAAATGAATTTAATGAATGTGTGTATGAAAGAAGTGAGAATAAAGAAGAATATGTCGAATTGGGAGTCGGAAGAATGTAAATGTATGAGAAGTGCGCCTGCAGAGTACAGGATGGTGTTGGAGATGTCTGGGAGAGTACAGGATGGTGTTGGAGATGTCTGGGAGAGTACAGGATGGTGTTGGAGATGTCTGGGAGAGTACAGGATGAGTGTTGGAGATGTATGGGAGAGTACAGGATGAGTGTTGGAGATGTCTGGGAGAGTACAAGATGGTGTTGGAGATGTCTGGGAGAGTACAGGATGAGTGTTGGAGATGTCTGGGAGAGTACAGGATGGTGTTGGAGAGTTCTGGGAGAGTACAGGATGGGTGTTGGAGATGTCTGGGAGAGTACAGGATGAGTGTTGGAGATGTCTGGGAGAGTACAAGATGAGTGTTGGAGATGTCTGGGAGAGTACAGGATGGTGTTGGAGAGTTCTGGGAGAGTACAGAATGGGTGTTGGAGTTGTCTGGGAGAGTACAGGATGGCGTTGGAGATGTCTGGGAGAGTACAAGATGGTTGTTGGAGATGTCTGAGAGAGTACAGGATGGGTGTTGGAGATGTCTGGGAGAGTACAGGATGGTGTTGGAGATGTCTGGGAGAGTACAAGATGGATGTTGGAGATGTCTGAGAGAGTACAGGATGGGTGTTGGAGATGTCTGAGAGAGTGCAGGATGGGTGTTGGAGATGTCTGAGAGTCCAGGATGGGTGTTGGAGTCTGAGAGAGTCCTGGATGGGTGTTGGAGATGTCTGAGAGAGTCCAGGATGGGTGTTGGGGATGTCTGAGAGAGTACGGGATGGGTGTTGGAGATGTCTGAGAGAGTACGGGATGGGTGTTGGAGATGTCTGAGAGAGTACAGGATGGGTGTTGGAGATGTCTGAGAGAGTACGGGATGGGTGTTGGAGATGTCTGAGAGAGTACAGGATGGGTGTTGGAGATGTCTGAGAGAGTACAGGATGGGTGTTGGAGATGTCTGAGAGAGTCCAGCATGGTTGCCTATGTGTCTGACCTACCAACATGTAGATAACATCTTTGCTCTGTGGCCTCATGACTCTTGTCTCTTCCAACCATTTCTCGATGCCCTTAATAATCATGCCCTTTTCATTAAGTTTAAAGCTGAATGGGAATCTAATTCTTTGCATCCTTTCCTTGATGCTCATGTCCACCGCTCAGATACAAGTTTTGCTTTTTTCCGTTTACCACAAGCCTATGTACAGTGGCATGTACATTCACTACTTTTCTTATCATGGTTAATCTGTCAAGAAAAGTGTTCTTTTTTCTCTCTTTCTTCGTGTTTTCCGCATTTGTGATCTTAGTTCCTTGAATCGGAAATTTCAACTCTTCGTAATTCATTTTCCCGTCTTGGCTACCCTTACCATTTCATAAATTCTGCTTTCTCACGTGCTAAACGGACTTTCTTCTCTCTCAAACTCTACTCCTGGGAAATCTGTTCTTCGCCTTCCCTATGTTTCAAATCTTTCTAATCTCAACAACTCTCTCCGTTCCTTAGTTATCAAACTTACTTTTCGCTAGACTAACACTCTTCGCACCAATCTGGTTCATACCTCTCCTCCCTCTATAGATTCTTCTGGTGTCTACTCTATTCCCTGTTCTTTTTGTCTTCTTCAGTAGTTTGGAGAAACTGGCCGTTTTCTTTCTGACAGACTCAGGGAGCACAAAAGTAGTGTTAGGATTGCCGACGCCAACAATGCTCTTTTCTATAATGTCAGGGATCACAGTCATCCTATTGGCTGGTCTTCAGCTAAAACTGTCTACCCTACTTCTAGCTTTCACAGTCGCCGTCTGGTTGAGTCCTCCCTTATAAACAACTTTCCTTGTATAAATCTTAGTCCTAGCTTTGTCTCTGTAGATGCCTTCCTTTCCCATTACCTGATTCTTTTTTCTCCTTCTCCCTCTTTCCCTTTCCTTTTTCCACTTTCTTCTTTAGGTTTTCTATCTTCTGCTTTGAGTGTTTTGTTTTTTAACTCACCCCCCCCCCCCCGTGTTTATGTTCTTACCCTTTCTGGGTCCCTAGCTCTTCTGCAGTGTTCCTTTTTCTTGGTCTTTGACTGACTCCACTACTACTACTGCTACCTCTACCACTACCTCTCTACTTCCTTTCCTACTACTTCTCTTGTCCCGTCCCTGTCTGCTGGCCTATATATACTCCCTCTTTCTCTCCTTTCTGTTAATGGGACTTTGTAAATGGTCCAAGTCAGGCCGAAACGTCGTCATAAACTCCTCTCTCCTAGGTGCGACAATATAAGGAAATAGTAGACAAGGAAATCAATTATTTTAAGCAATGTTCCCAATTTCTATACTTTAATGAAAATGTCGAGCCTCTACTGAACACCTTTTGTTATAAATTTTATAAACTTTTGAGAGAGAACTAACCAGTATTTATAAGTGTCATGTGCACACTTTAAAAACACATATAATTATAGTCACAGTCATGATAATTGTTATTATTATTTAATACCATCAATATTATCTTAATGCTACTTGTATACAGCATGTTAACACTATGTTCTCGCCCGTTTCTGTCTTATTCTGTAGGTAAAATAACAATATGGTGACATTATACTACGTAGCATAATGGTAAATGTGTCAAGAACTGATCATGTGATTGTCATGTGATCTCAGGTATGCGAGGCATGAAACCGTTAAGGACTTCGTTGAGGTTATTGACCTTTTGTTGCAGGGATTGCAAATGCCTCAGTCTTGCAGCCTCTGTGTCTCATTAAAGTTTGTTCAAAAATCATCAGACAATTGATAGGAGAGGATTTCATGATTAATGAATACTTAATTTACACTCATCATCTGTTTCCGTGTTCTTACACCCTACCTCCACTATTACTACTGCTACTACTAGGGATGGAACGCAAACAATTTTTTTTGCCGATACCGTAAAAATAGCCGATATCCGCCGATAACGGTACCGATATCGATACTTTGGCACATCCCTAGCTACTATTAAAATTTCTTTGCTAATATTCCACTGTCTCCCTTTTTTCACTACCACTACTACCCTACTTACTTTCACTGTTGTACTACTACAGCTACTGCTACTACTAATTACTACTACTAATAACTACTACTACTAATAACTACTACTACTAATAACTACTACTACTAATAACTACTACTACTAATAACTACTACTACTACTAATACTACTAATACTACTACTACTACTACTACTACTACTACTGCTAATACTACTACTACTACTACTACTGCTAATACTACTACTACTACTACTACTGCTAATACTACTACTACTACTACTACTGCTAATACTACTACTACTACTACTACTGCTAATACTACTACTCCTACTACTACTACTCCTACTACTACTACTACTACTACTACTGCTGCTGCTGCTGCTGCTGCTGCTATTATACTGCCTCTACTATTACACTCGCTCTTGCACTCCTATACCCCTTCCCCTCTCATATATAATCCAGCTTCCCTTTGGGCCTCTGTTTGATTAGTTAATGGTGGAGGTCAGACCGCAATGTCGCCATATGTTTCAGTCTCCTGTGTTCGGGTTATTTGTGTATTGTTCCAGTTTCATCGTCCCGAGGTCAGTTAGGTTACCGATATTTTCCGGCCTGTGTATATTGCCTATTTGGGTTATTTCCATAGGCTAATATTTCAATGATGACACTGTCCCGGCTGTGTGCTGCCCATTTGGTTAATTACTGTACGCCAGTTACCTAGTTTTTGATCCTAGGTCGGTGTGTCCTCTCTTCTTATAACACCAGTCGGAATATACTGCCTAATCGATACTTTCCTCTTACTGTCTGGACTGTACTTTCTAATGGATACTTCCCTACGTTATATTTAAATTTTATTTCTGGCACTGCCAGTGTTTTGTGCAAGGAATAAGCCTATCATGAGACTATTTTTATGTATTTAATCTTTACCCCAGCGTCACTTTCCCCGGACCATTGGGCACTGTCGGCGCTGTTAGTATTATTTTATTACTGATTAACTTCCCATAATGGTTAGGAAGTACAATTTTGTGCATTTGTACTCCGGTAGCGAGCCAGTATCAGTGTACTAAATGGTGTACACTTTCATACCTGTTATACGCCAGTAAGGTTAGTGTGTAACGGCACTTGATGTCAGACTCTCTCCCTCAACCCACACTTCTCTCGTCCCAACTTTACGATATCCTAAGAGCAATAGCAAAAAATATACCAGGCCAGTCGATACGGAAAAAAACGGGAGATAACTGCGGTTGGCTTTACGGATTACGGTACATAATTTATATTTCATAGTTACAATAGACATAGTTTATATTAGGTTGACATAGTGCCCATTGATTTTTTTAAATACTTTAAATTATTACTGGCTCCCGAATCTAATAAATTTAATGAACCTCCTGGATTTATTGATCTGTGGCTGATGTGTCTAGACACCTCTCTTATCAACATTATTATTCTTATTTCAACTGTCGTATGATAACGTTTTGTATTACGGCCATCTCATGGACCAAGTCTGAAGGGAAAAGCTCTTAATAGACTATTAATGTTAGAACAACCGTAATATATATAAGGCTCCCTCCCCCGTAACTTATTTAAGTTGGATAAATTCAGATTTGGTTGTGATATGGTTTGGTGATAGTTTGCAAGTGGAGCATCAGATGAGTGGAACAAACTGCTGGATGGAGTCACTGATGCTAGAACCTTGGGTCAGCTATTTGTGTCTGAGAACCATTTTTGTTCACAGAACAAAAGACGAGATGTCAGGGAAATGTGAAAAACATTTGTTAGTACCACAACAGCTAGTTCATCTGACAGGGAACTTCGTGTTAAGATAATTGCGTTATAATTTTCAAAACGCAGCATTTTTCTATCTTTTACCAAGTTGTTGCAGTAATTTATTTAGGAAAAAGACTCTGTGGACAAACAGCTCTCTGGCAGATGGATTGGCTGCGATGGCTCTATCAAATGGCTCCAACGATACCCTGACATCACGCGTTCAGACATCTTGTGGGGATTTGTGAAGGATTATTTATGGTTTCCCGATACAAGTAACTGACTCAAGGTTCTACCATCAATGACTCTAACCAGCATTATCAAACCACTGTCTAACCGGTGACAAACCACAAAAATATACCCAGGATGGTCGCAGTATATATATATATATATATATATTTATATATATATATATATTTATATATATATATATATTTATATATATATATATATCCTCCATGGGGAAGTGGAACAGAATTCTTCCTCCGTAAGCCATGCGTGTTGTAAGAGGCGACTAAAATGCCGGGAGCAAGGAGCTAGTAACCTCTTCTCCTGTATATATTACTAAATGTAAAAGGATAAACTTTCGTTTTTCCTTTTGGGCCACCCTGCCTCGGTGGGATACGGCCGGTGTGTTGAAAGAAAGATATATATATATATATGCAATAAGATCACAGTAAATAGTAAATAGGTGATTTTAAAATATGCAAAACAACCACTGTGAAAGAGTAGTCACGAAAGCGCTTGGAATTTCACTATTTCACTGTGGGTGTTTTGTATATATATATATATATATATATATATATATATATATATATATATATATATATCAATAACAACACTGTGCTAGCCAAGGATTCAAACGCATGTTGTACTGGCCTGCCTCATGGTAAGCGAGAACCACAAGACGCTTTAAACCACAGGACCACCCAACCCTACAAGAATGGAGAAGCCAGCAATGCTAGCTGTTGGGCCGCAATCCGAGGGCATACGGAGGTGTGGGAGCTTCTAAGCTAATTTCATTCTCATCCCTGTTTGGTGTACTAGCCTCACGAGGGGAGGATATAGTATTGGAGTGGTTGGTATTTTTGTTTAATAAATCTGTGAAAATAGGGGAAGGTACCTAGGGATTGGCAGAGAGCATGTATAGCTTATTTAAAGGGAAGAGGGACAAGAGAGACTGTAAAACTTATAGGAGAATAAGTTTACTAAGTATATCAGGAAAAGTATACGGTAGGGTTATTATTGAAAGAATTAGAGGTAAGACAGAGAGTAGGACTGCAGATGAGCAAGGAGGCTTTAGAGTGGGTAGGGGATGTGTAGATCAAGTGTTTACATTGAAGCATATATGTGAACAGTATTTAGATAAAGGTAGAGAAGTTTTTATTGCATTTATGGATTTAGAAAAGGCATATGATAGAGTGGATAGAGGAGCAATGTGGCAGATGTTGCAAGTATATGGAATAGGTAGTAAGTTACTAAATGCTGTAAAGAGTTTTTATGAGGATAGTGAGGCTCAGGTTAGGGTGTGTAGAAGAGAGGGAGACTACTTCCCGGTAAAAGTAGGTAAATCCTCCTGAAGTTCCCTAACATCTACGTTTGAATCAATTTACTACTTCCCGGTAAAAGTAGGTAAATCCTCCTGAAGTTCCCTAACATCTACGTTTGAATCAACCATGGTGTAATGTCACCATGGTTGTTTAATATATTTATAGATGGGGTTGTAAAGGAAGTAAATGCTAGGGTGTCCGGGAGAGGTGTGGGATTAAATTATGTAACAGTTACTTTTTGCTGATGATACCCTGCTTATGGGAGATTCTAAAGAAAAGTTGCAAAGGTTAGTGGACGAGTTTGGGAGCGTGTGTAAAGGTAGAAAGTTGAAAGTGAACATAGATAAGAGTAAGATGATGAGGGTATCAAATGTTTTAGATAAAGAAAAATTGGATATCACATTGGAGAAAGGGAGTATGGAAGAAGTGAATGTTTTCAGATATTTGGGAGCAGACTTCTCAGCAGATGGGTTTATGAAGGATGAAGTTAACCATAGAATTGATGAAGAAAAAAAAATGAATGGTGCGTTGAGGTATCTGTGGAGACAAAACAACGTTATCCAAGGAAGAAAAGAAGGGAATGTATGAATGTATAGTGGTACCAACACTCATATAGGTGCGAAGCTTGGGTTGTAAATGCTGCAGCGAGGAGGCGGCTGGAGCCAGTGGAGATATCCTGTCTAAGGGCAATGTGTGGTGTAAATATTATACAGAGAATTCAGAGTGTGGAAATTAGGAGGAGGTGTGTAGTTTCTTAAAGCATTAGTCGGAGGGCTGAAGAGGGTTCGTTGAAGTAGTTTGGTCTTTTAGCGTATAAATATGTAGGGGAAGGAAGGCGGAGTAGGGGTCGTTCTAGAAAAGGTTGGAGGGAAGGGATAAATGAGGTTTTGAGGGCGAGGGGCTTGGACTTAAAGCAAGCATGTGTGAGCGTGTTAGATAGGAGTGAATGGAGACGGATGGTTTATGGGACCTGACGAGCTGTTGGAGTGTGAGCAGGGTAATATTTAGTGAAAGGATTCAGGGAAACCGGTTATTTTTATATAGCCGGACTTGAATCCTGGAAATGGGAAGTACAATGACTGCACTTTAAAGGAGGAGTTTGGGATATTGGCAGTTTGGAGGGATAAGTTGTGTAACTTTATATATGCTTGTAAACTGTTGTATCTGGGCGCCTCTGCAGAGACAGTGATTATGTGTGAGGTGAAAGTGTTGAATGATGATGCAATGACTTTTTGGGTCACCGTGCCTCGGTGGGAGACGGCCGACTTGGTGAATATATATATATATATATATATATATATATATATATATATATATATATATATATATATATATATAAAACACTAATCCCTGGCCGAAGGAGACTGGGACCTACGAACCTTGGGACAAGGTAGGCAGTGCTCTACCCATAGTACCACACTGGTCAATACCTTGGCGTCCAGCCAACGCTAGACGTTTTGATCCAAGGCAGCCAGCATTCAGGCAGGTGGTGTTAGCTATTTCATCTCATCCCCTGCATGCATCGACCGACGGGAGATTTTTACAATGTTTAGAATTCGCAGAACAGGCAAAATATTCACAAACACTAATCTCTGGTGACTCACGAAATCGTAATGACTCGATTGCAAACAAACCATACCCCGGCCGGGATTGAACGCGCGGTCAGAGAGTCGAACCTACGTACCTTAGGACAAGGTACGCTATAAGTGCTTTAACCACCGTACCGCACTGGTACGGTGGTTGAAGCACTGTGTATCTTGTCCTAAGGTTCGTAGGTTCGAGTCTCCTTCGACCAGAGATTAGTGTTTGTGAATATTTCGCCTGTTTTGCGAATTCTAAAAACACACACACACACACTATATATATATATATATATATATATATAGATATATATATATATATATATATATATATATATATATATATATATATATAATGTCGTGCGGAATATGTAAAACTGGTCAATTAGCAAGAACTCATATAAAATTAAGTCCTTTCTGAAATTTTCTCTTATACGTTTAAAGATATATTTTTTTTTCAATGTTAATGTAAAAAAATTAAATTTTGCATCAAAAGAATCTTAGAAAACTTACCTAACCTTATTATAATAAGAACAATTTATTTTAGCCTAACCCAGCTAAATATATTTTAGATTTGTTTACAGTAATTTAATACTAAACAAACACAATGAAATATATTTTTTCGTTAGGTTCAGAATGATTTTGGCGAAATTATTGCATACACAAATTTTCACTTGTCCTATATGGCAAGATGAGCGTTGCTATTTAAGCCAAGATCGCAAGTTCTGCCTATTCGGCACGACATATATATATATATATATATATATATATATATATATATATATATATATATATATATATATATATATATATATATATATATATATATATATATATATATATATATATATATATATATATATATATATATATATATAACTTAACATGCGTTTCATTAATAAACACAAACGTTATAATGTACAATGAGTGTTTACATAAAATGAATCAATAATGTTTATCTTACGCTGCCTAACATTGTACTTGTATTTAATTAACAATCACAATTAGTATTAAAGATTGACCTTCTAGTGGCCAAAACTTCGTGAAAGATTAAAAAACAAGTCTCTGCGTTTTGATTTTTTACGATTGCTTTTGTACGTAATAAAGTCAGTCTTCACACGATTATCGTCTCTGGGAATTTCAAACTTTATTTTTTTAGTGTTTATATATATACTTTATGAATATCATTTTGTTATTATTGAACACCTATTTCTTCTGTCTTGCTAAGTTTTTCTTCCAAATTTTCGTTTATAACTTGAGAACGTCTCATCCGATCGGCTTCAACTATTCAATACTGGTTCATTGTATCAGGAAGCTATTTATGTAACTACTGGTGTGTGCAGTTGTGTTATGATCAGTGTTTTATATTCATTAACAAGTTTCCTGGTACAAGTCTGATAAAGGCTTCTTCTCACTAGCTCGTCATTCAACACTGGTGTATTCTATTTTTCTTACATAAGACTGAGTTACTGAAGCTTGTAGTTACACATTTGCCAATTATATGTGTAAAATAGTGTGGAATTTCCCATCTCCCATTAAATCAATAAATATTTTAGAGAATACTTCTTTTGATCGCTTCAACTGTTTAAGAGCTGATATATCCTAAGTATTGAGTATTAACTAGTATGTATGTACATTTAACAGTTTACATAGTTTAAAAGATCACTGTTTCGTTGGATTACGTTTAATAATAGGAGAATTTATTTTCTTTGTGGCTTAAAACTTTCACCTGTGGAAACTTTACTAAACAAAAGTTTGGCATTCTCTTTAAGCTGAATGTTTGATTTTGTCAGTTTTATTTAACAAATTGTTTACCGTACCTGGGGAATGCTACTTCTGATCGGCTTTCAACCTCATGCTCTAGGAAATCTTAATTAGATTTGTTTATATTAATTTTGGGCTGTGTAGGTGCCAATTTACCATTTTTTTGGAAGATGTCAAAATTGAAGTTTCTTGAAAATGTATAATATTTTCTTATATTTTGGTAGAGATTTCAGAATAAAATATACCCAAGAAAAGAAAATTGAGAAATATTGGGTTTATAAGTTTCGTGAGTTTAGTGGCTTTAGTTTCCTATTTTCACTACATTCTCAGCCACACATTTTTCTTCTTCCTCAGAAGTTATAGTTTATAACTCAGGTTCGCCTTACCCAACCGGCTTCAATTTTTCATCTGCAACATGGCCAAGTTCATGCAACTCTGCAACATGGCCAAGTTCATGCAACTCTGCAACATGGCCAAGTTCATGCAACTCTGCAACATGGCCAAGTTCATGCAACTCTGCAACATGGCCAAGTTCATGCAACTCTGCAACATGACAAAGTTCATGCAACTATTCGCATGAGTGGCTTCGCTCCGGTCATTGTTATATAGATAGGTCATTCCCAGATCTTGTTTCCCTGTGGTAACTTTTAACTTGCATAAGAGTGACTAGCAAGTTTAGTCTGTGCAGGTTCATTCTGTGGAAATTTGACTATTCACTAAAATCGTTAACAAAGAGGATGACTAGGAGAATATATTAATGTGAGGTGGAGGTGTAGAGGTTACAGAAGGGGTTATTGGTAGGGGATACTGGATACTTTGAGTACTACGGGCCTGGACATCCAACAGGCATGTGCGGAACGCGTTAGATCAAGGCGGAGACAAATAGTTTCTGGTGACCTGACTTGCTGTTAGAGTGTGAGCAAGGTGAAATTTTCAAGGAATTCGGCCAACTATTAGCAGGATTTGAGTCCATTAGGTGGGAAACACAGTCCCTTCTATATAAAGGAGAAATGAGGATGTTAGAGTTCTAACATGACAACAATTGAGTAAATAACGTTGAATTCATTTTTTTTTTTATATTTGGGTCACACTATTTCTGTGGGAAGCGGCCGGTGTCTTAAACAGGAAAGTTAAAATATCTGGATTTTTTTTATTTCAAACATGAAGATGGAAAGCCTCTTCCGATCAATTTCAAATTTTTACCAGCAGTGAGCAATACTAAGAGAAATTTATTTGAAGATTGAGACACTTACGCAGCATATGGGAATCTTTATTCAGGAAACGTTTCGCCACACAGTGGCTTCATCAGTCCAATACAAAGAGGAAGGCGTAAGGAGAGGAGGAGAATGAGGTAATCAGTCCCTCAACCTGGAGTCGATGTGTTCAGTCCATCAATCTTGTAGATTGATTCCCATATGCTGCGTAAGTGTCTCAATCTTCAACTTGTCGGTTTTTCAAACGATTCATCACAGAAATTTATTTACCATGCAGTCACTGGAGAATGCCTCTTCCGATTGGCTTCAAACCCTGAATAGTAGTGTATCTTGATTAGAATTTTAAATACATATTAGTGAATATTTGATAATTTTATTGAAAACATTGTGAAAAATAAAATTTCTTGTAAAATACAAAGCAAATTATTTGTCAGATAAGATTGTAGAGAATTTTAAATAGAATAAATCCGTAAAATAAAAAGGGAAAATATTAAAAATTAGTGATTTTATTGCGTTTTAAGGATTCACAAATTTCGTACAGTTTATTACGTTATATTTGCATATATTTTCCCTACATTCTCAGCTACGTTTATATTTTCTTCCTTCAAAATTTTGTTTATATCTCCAGAAAGCCTTATCAGACCGGCTTCCAATTTCCAAAGCTGATTCGTGTGTAAGGTATGAGTAAAGCCTTGTTTCATGTGCTGGGTATGAGCAAAACCTTGTTTCACATGGTGGGTATGAATAAGGTCTTGTTTCATGTGTTGGGTATGAGCAAAGCCTTGTTTCACATGGTGGGTATGAATAAAGTCTTGTTTCATGAGTTGGGTATGAGCAAAGCCATGTTTCGTGTATAAGCAAAGCCTTGTTTAATATGTCGGGTATGAGCATAGCCTTGATTCAAGTGTTCGGTATGAACAGAGAATTGTTTCATATGTTGGGTATGAGCATAACCTTACTTCTTGTGTTGGGTATGAGCATAGGCATATAGGCCTAGCTGACATCAATGACATACTACTATATAGAAAGTTGCTTGTTATGCAGAGAATTTCCGGCAAATTAGGTCAATTTTGTTCCAGAATGCGACTGTGAGGGAAAAGTTCAATAGATAGGAGTAGCGAGGGAGTATATAGTAACAATAGTTTCATTGCCGGCTACTTGTTAAGGTAGGGTAAGTTAAGCTCTCGCTATTGGCGCCTTTTTTCCCCCTCCCCGAAAGTGATAGTTTCATTGCCGGCTACTTGTTAAGGTAGGGTAAGTCTAGCTCCCGCTATTCCCGCCTTTTTCCCCCACCCCGAAAGTGATAGTTTGACTGTCGGCTGCTTGTTAAGGTAGGGTCAGTCTAGCTCCCGCTATCCCTTCCCCTCCTCCTTCCCCCCCTTCCCGAAATGTGACGTGTGGGGCTCTGGTCCAAACAGTAATCACTAGACTCACAGCTCCCAGCACTACTCTTGGATGAGAGAGAGGGTCACCGGTCAATCAACGAGAAGAACTGGTGGAGATGGACTAACGTCCTGAGACTTCCCCTTTTTGGATTTAATTACCTGTGCACCTGTATGAAATTGCAGGACGTAACCCCTCATCATTGCAGCGGTAAAGAACCTGCTTTCCTGTCATCGGGATATAATACTCAAGGCTATACTGTGAAGAACTAGCCAGTGGGTCGTAACCAACACCTGCGACCCCCCTCCCCCATCATCAGCAATGGCTACGATTTCAACAACACAGTGTCACCAACACCAGACACCCCTATATATATTAGCGTTGAATTCAGTTATCATTTATATTTTTCATTTTTCATTTTCTTTAATGTAGGATTAATTTTTCATATTTAAGTGTTTTATATTTTCTATTTTCTATATAATAAAGTGTTTATGTTTGTTATTTCTTTTTCTATTCATTAATTTTCCTGAGGAGGAGCCAGCCTTGGTAATACTGTCTGAAGTTATTACAGGGCTGAGTAAGCCTTCACAAGTGGCGACCTTGCCAGGATACAACTCGGCAGAATCAAGATTCAATTCCATCTCGAATCTACCATTGGGACTTCAACGCCGCATACCACAGACAGTTACCACCAGCCATGAGTAATCATTCTCTATGGTAGGACTACGGTACAGGTATTTAAAAGATTTGGTGATTGTTATAGTCTCAATTTATTGTAAGTCAAGTCAGGCAGGATATAATAGTTAATTCTGCCACCTTTCTTGTGAGCTTGAAACACTTTGGATGATTAGACTCTAGGGACCCGAGATTTTCCAGTGACAATTTGTTTCATTGAGCTCTTTATTTTATCAAGGGAACTGTCGTTGGACACTCTTGATTTGTTGGTGAGAAGATTGGATGGTCAAGGGACCCCATTCTACTTACTGTTTGCTTGGAGCCGGCATAGAACCCTTCGTTTTAATTAATACATATTGTTTAATTGAAGCAGGGATCGAGCCCTCTGGTTTATTTACAGTTTGAATTGAGCAGGAATTGAACCCTCCATTTTCTTTAATACACCATACCCGTTTCATTTCCCCATATAGTTTAAGTTATTCTTGCAAGCATGGAGGAATACCAGTTTTGGATGAACGCTGGAAGTAAGTTAGGAATAACAGGGAAAAATTTAGAACCTTTCATTAGTGCTTAGATCCAGGAAAGACTTGAAAGAGAGAATTGAGAGAGAAGAGAGACAGAAAGGGAAAGAGAAGAAGAAAAGGAGAGAGAATCGAAAGAGAGAAAAAGGAGAGAGAATCAAAAGAGAAGAGAAAAAGGAGAAAGAGAACCTTGAAAGACAGGAGAAAAAGGAGAGTGAGAGAATTGAGAGAGAAATCCAAGACAGAAAGAGAAAGAGAAGACAAAAAGGAGCGTGATAGACTTGATCGTGAAGAAAGAGCTAGAGAACGTGAGGAACAGGCTAAAATACGTGAGGAACAGGCTAAAATACGTGAGGAACAGGCTAAAATAAGAGAACTTGAGGAAAGAGCAAAGGATAGAGAAGTTGAGGAAAACGCTAGAGAACTTGAGTTAATAAAGAGAGAAAAGGATCGCGAGCTTGAAAAATCTCGCCTTGAATTAGAGAATAAAAAGTTAACTCTTACACAACAACAATTAGAGGAAGGAGTAATGGAACAATGTGCAGTAAGTGCACATATTCCAACACCTAATTTACCTCCCTTCACGGAGGGGGAAGACATAACTTCATACATTATCAGGTTTGAAAATACCGCTACCCTCTATGAATGGCCTGCTGACACCTGGGCTACCAGGTTAGGAATGTTATTTTCTGGTACAGCCTTGAATATCTATACAACTTTGTCGCAGGATATCATATGTAATTATAACCTACTGAAGAAGGCAATCCTTAAAGCATATCAAAAAACCACTAATTCTTACAGGAAAGATTTCAGGTATGCCACCTTACAGCCCGCCAGAACTTTCAGCAGTTACAGGTAACACTCGTTTGTTCGACTTTTGGATAGAGAGTTCAGGAATTGATCACAGTTATGAATCTCTTAGAGACTTCATGGTTGCTGACCAGTTCCTGACAGCTCTTCCCCATCAGATACGAACATTCATCAGAGAACATAACTTGATTAAAGCTGAGGAAGTTGCTGAGGCTGCTGACCTGTATGCTGAGGCTCACAATTCCTATAAACACCTAAAGGGATCGAACCCTAAGGGCAAGGGTTCATCAGACCTTAAGAAATCAAAGCCTCTAATGGAAAGTAAAATGACTTCTTTTATTCCTGTTTGTCATTTGTGTGGTGTTAAGGGACATAAACGTCCAGATTGTCCTTCTAAGAAGGTCCAAAAAGTTGGAAGATGTTTTAAAGACTGTAATGACCAAGCACCCTTCTGTTCAGGAACAGTTAATGGACTTAATGTATCTACCATTTTACGAGACACTGGATGCACATGTATAGTCATTTCTGATAAGCTGTTCCCTAACCTTAAAGAAACTCATTCCTCTGCTATACTTTCAGACAATTTGGGCCGTACGGACACTTTTCCTACCATCCGTTGTTACAATAGGTCTAAATGGTTCACAGGTTGGTCTGAAGCCGTACTAGCTCCCATCACTTCTTGCTCCGTACTAATAGGTAATGTAAAAGGTGCCATTCTTCCTTCTGAGGTTGACTTTTCATCGCCAAAGGTGGACCTAAGCTTTTCAGATCCTCTTCCTGTAGAGTCAGAGAAGCCCCTTGAAAGTTCAGATGAGACAATGTCTCGTGAGATTCATGTGGGATTAAAAACCATTGATGCTACTCTCGAAAGCGAGGTAGTAGGATCACCGGCTCACTTGTTAGATGAAAGTAAAGATATCACCTCCGATACCATAAATGTCTTGACTAGGGCTCAGACCAAAGCCCAGGCTTCTCCTACTGTCCATCCTTTGATTTTTCCTGACTTTAAGCCTTTAGATATATCGAAGGACTCCTTTGTCAAGTTACAACGTAATTACCCTAATATTCAGAATTGCCATAATGCCGCTAAACAAAATCAAGTGATCCAAAGGAAAAACTTTTCATATAAATTTGAATATATAAAAGGTATCTTGTACAAGTCAGTATTCAAATTAAATTCAGATGAGATAGACTATTCCATCTTAGTTGTTCCAAGTCAATGCAGAGAGACTGTTCTTAAAATGGCTCATGACCTGCCAGTGGCCGGACATTTCTCGCATCGTAAAACCTTAAATAAAATTAGGGAAACCTATTTTTGGCCAAAAATGTCCTCAGATGTCAGTACCTATTGTAGATCGTGTAAAGTTTGCCAACTGTCAACCTCCCGAGGTACCAGGCGAGTACCTATGGTCAAAATGCCTATCTATACGGTACCGTTTGAAAGAGTAGCTATTGACATCGTTGGTCCTTTATCTCCACTTTCATCTGGGGGACATAGATATATATTGACATTAGTTGATTATGCTTCAAGTTTCCCTGAAGCCATACCCTTAAAGACCATAACCACTACAGAGGTGGCTGAAGCCCTTTTGTCCATCTTCTCCAGAGTGGGCATCCCTAGAGAAATTTTGTCTGACCATGGGACACAATTCACATCTGACTTAATGCAACATCTATACCAATTTCTGGGAGTGAAGCCTCTCTTCACCACACCCTATCATCCCAGCTGAAATGGGAGGATTGAGCGCCAGCATTCCATTCTCAAGTCCATTTTAAGGAAACTTTGCTCCCTTAAACCTAAGGAGTGGCATCGTTACCTACCCTGTGCTTTGTTTGCCATGAGGGAAGTTCCCAGTGACTCTTTGGGGTTTTCACCTTTTGAACTTCTCTATGGTAGACAGGCCAGAGGCCCATTGTCCATCCTTCTTGACTTATGGACTAATGAGGAGGTAAATGCTGAGGTTCAGTCTTCTTAACAGTTTCTCCTTGACCTTAGATCCAAACTTGAGGAGACCTCTGACATAGTTTCGAAAAACTTAAGCTTGTCAATGGACCAGTACAAAACGTATTTTGATTCCAAAAGTCAGAGGAGAAGTTTTAAAGTAGGGGATGAAGTTCTGGTACTTTTGCCTATAAAGTCAAATAAATTATTAGTAGCATGGAAAGGTCCATATAAAGTTTTAAAAATTTGTGGGAAAGTTGACTACCTCATAAAAGTCAAGGGGAATGTGAAGGCTTACTCAGCCCTGTAACAACTTCAGACAGTATTACTCAGGCTGGCTCCTCCTCAGGAAAATTAATGAATAGAAAAAGAAATAATAATTCACAAAGATAAACACTATTTATTAAATCAAACATAAAACAACAAAACATGAAAGGTATATCCTATTTGAAAGAAAAATGAAAAATGAAATGAATAAAATAACATTTGAACTCAACACTAATATCTACAATGGTGTCTGGTGTTGGTGACACTGTTGTTGAAACCGTAGCCGTTGCTGATGATAAGGGGGGGGGGGTCGCAGGTGTTGGTGACCATCCACTGGCTAGTTCTTCACAGTATACCAGTGAGTATTCTATCCCGAAGACAGGAAAGCAGGTTCTTTACCGCTGCAATGCTGTGGAGTTACGTCCTGCAATTTCATACAGGTGCACAGGTACTTCAATACAACCTGGAGAAGTCTCTGGACGTTAGTCCTTCTCCTGTTCTACTCGTTGATTGCCAGGTGACCCTCTCTGACATCCAAGCTGGAAAGATAGACAGGTTACCCACTGCTTAAATAATCACTCTTCATGGTAGTGTACAATATTCAAAAGACGTGGTGATTATTACAACAGTCAACCTAGAGCAAGACTGAAAGGACTAAGTTTATTATTGGTCAAAAGTGAAGCTTTCAACCAATAAATCCACTAGAATACAAGGCAGGCATGTACTTACAGTAGAGTTGGGAGCTGTGAGTCTAGTGATTTACTGTTTAACCAGAGCCCCACACGTCACCTTTCGGGGGGGGGGGAGAAGAGGGAGGGGAAGGGATAGCGGGAGCTAGACTGACCCTACCTTAACAAGTAGCCGGCAGACAAACTATCAATTTCAGGGAGGGGGAGAAAAGGCGGGAAAAACGGGAGCGTGACTTACCCTACCTTAACTAGTAGCCGGCAGACAAACTATCAATTTCAGGGAGGGGGAGAAAACGGGAGATTCACTTACCCTACCTTAACTAGTAGCCGGCAGTGAAACTACTGTTACTATATATATTCCCTCTACACCTATCTATTGAACTTTTCCCTCACACTCCCCCATGCCAAGACTTATAGTCAAGGAGTATAAGAAGAATAGGCGAGGAAAAAGTTCTAACATGTGGAAGTCGTGTAAGGCAACAAATCTTCTACTGACTGTCACGACTTAACCAGTCAGAGAAATAATTGGATGAACCATTGATATACACAATATGGAACTTAAAAGCCTGGAGTGCCAATGTCCACCTCAAGAGGCGACTGTTGGTTCCCTTAAAAGTTTCTAGGTATATCAAAGGTTTGTGGTCCGTTTCTAAAATGAATTCTTTTCCCAACAAATAAAATTTAAGTTTGGAGATACCCCACACAAGGGCTAAACATTCCTTTTCTATTGTGGAGTATCTTGTTTCTGCGGGAAGGAGTTTCCGGCTTAGGAAGCATACAGGGAAGGGAGTACCATCATGGTATTGTAGTAACACCGCACCTAAGCCAGTATTGGAGGCATCAGTTCTCAAACAAAATGTTTTATTAATATCTGGAATCTTAAGTATAGGGTCTTTCGAAAAGATACTTTTAATCTCATTAAACTTTTCCCGAGCTACGTCGGAAAGTTCAAGAGGTTCCTTCACAGACTTTTTAAGGAAGTCCGATAAGATGCCTGTAAGATCAGCAAGATTCGGGATAAACCGTGCATAAAAATTTACAGAACCAAGAAAGCTACGCATGAGTTTCTTGGTTTTGGGGAATTTAAATTCTAATAAAGCTTTGATCTTACTGGGGAGAGGCTGCAGAGAGTTATTAGAAAGTATCAGTCCAAGATATCTAATCTTGTTATACCCAAGGAAGCATTTCTTCGGCTTGGCAGTGAGGCCATGTGAGCGTAACCTACGCAAAACTGATGTTAATGTTTGGATATGTTCGCCCCACGTAGATGTCATTACGTAAATGTTATCAAAATAAACTGAAACATTTGGCATATTACCCAAGACCTTTCTCATCAGTCTCACGTAGGTAGCACAGGCAGTTACCAAACCGAAGGGCATAGTTCTATACTGCATCAGTCCTTGGTGTGTAGGAAAAGCGGTGTACTGCTTAGAAGAAGGATCTAACATTACTTGATGATATGCCTGCGCAATATCAATCTCTGAAAAGAAGGAAGCGTCATAAAATTTGTGTAGATCGCTATCTATTAAGGGCATAGGCTCAGCATCCCACCGAGTTATAGCATTAAGGCCTCTGAAGTCAATAGCAAGTCTATATGAATTATCCTCCTTCTTAACCATGACTACTGGTGAACAATATGAAGATACTGAAGGTTCAATGATCTTTAGTTTTAATAATTTGTCTACCTCTCGGTCAAATGCATCCCTAAGGTGAACTGGAACTGGGTATAATTTCCGTTTGATAGGATTGTCCGTCACTAAGTCAATCTTATGGACTACCGTGGAGGTAACACCTGGAATATCAGTAAAGACGTCTGAAAAGTTACTCACACATTGAAGTAGTTCATGTCTCTTATGGTCATCCAAAGATTCATTAATATTAATGTTGGTTGCATCCGAGTGGTCAAGAGTCACCAAGTCATGTAGTTCTTCATCATAGTCTAAGTTAGAGGTGTCAATTACGCACACTTTACATTCTTCAGTTGTCTTATCAAGTTCGTGTGGAAAAACTAAGTCAAAGTTGTTAAGGCAGTTAACCGAATTTCTTCGGTAATATTTCTTAAGGATGTTGATATGATAAAGCTTAGGTTTCCCCTTGACTTCTATGAGGTAGTCAACTTTCCCACAAATTTTTAATACTTTATATGGACCTTTCCATGCTACTAATAATTTATTTGACTTGATAGGCAAAAGTACAAGAACTTCATCCCCTACTTTAAAACTTCTCCTCTGACTTTTGGAGTCAAAATAGGTTTTGTACTGGTCCATTGACAAGCTTAGGTTTTTCGAAACTATGTCAGAGGTCTCCTCAAGTTTGGATCTAAGGTCAAGGAGAAACTGGTAAGAAGACTGAACCTCAGCATTTACCTCCTCATTAGTCCATAAGTCATGAAGGATGGACAGTGGACCTCTGGCCTGTCTACCATAGAGAAGTTCAAAAGGTGAAAACCCCAAAGAGTCACTGGGAACTTCCCTCATGGCAAACAAAGCACAGGGTAGGTAACGATGCCACTCCTTAGGTTTAAGGGAGCAAAGTTTCCTTAAAATGGACTTGAGAATCGAATGCTGGCGCTCAATCCTCCCATTACAGCTGGGATGATAGGGTGTGGTGAAGAGAGGCTTCACTCCCAGAAGTTGGTATAGATGTTGCATTAAGTCAGATGTGAATTGTGTCCCACGGTCAGACAAAATTTCTCTAGGGATGCCCACTCTGGAGAAGATGGACAAAAGGGCTTCAGCCACCTCTGTAGTAGTTATGGTCTTTAAGGGTATGGCTTCAGGGAAACTCGAAGCATAATCAACCAATGTTAATATATATCTATGTCCCCCAGATGAAAGTGGAGATAAAGGACCAACGATGTCAATAGCTACTCTTTCAAACGGTACCGTAAAGATAGGCATTTTGACCATAGGTACTCGCCTGGTACCTCGGGAGGATGACAGTTGGCAAACTTTACACGATCTACAATAGTTAGTGACATCTGAGGACATTTTAGGCCAAAAATAGGTTTCCCTAATTTTATTTAAAGTTTTACGATGCGAGAAATGTCCGGCCACTGGCAGGTCATGAGCCATTTTAAGAACAGTCTCTCTGCAATGACTTGGAACAACTAAGATGGAATAGTCTATCTCATCTGAATTTAATTTGAATACTGACTTGTACAAGATACCTTTTATATATTCAAATTTATATGAAAAGTTTTTCCTTTGGATCACTTGATTTTGTTTAGCGGCATTATGGCAATTCTGAAGAGAAGGGCAATTACGTTGTAAATTGACAAAGGAGTCCTTCGATATATCTAAAGGCTTAAAGTCAGGGAAAATCAAAGGATGGACAGTAGGAGAAGCCTGGGCTTTGGTCTGAGCCCTAGTCAAGACATTTATGGTATCAGAGGTGATATCTTCACTTTCATCTAACAAGTGAACCGGTGATCCTACTACCTCGCTTTCGAGAGAAGCATCACTGGTTTTTAATCCCACATGAATCTCGCGAGTCATTGTCTCATCTGAACTTTCGAGCGGCTACTCTGACTCTACAGGAAGAGGATCTGAAACACTTATATCCATCTTTGGTGATGAAATGTCAACCTCAGAAGGAAGAATGGCACCTTTTACATTACCTATTAGTACGGAGCAAGAAGTGATGGGAGCTAGTACGGCTTCAGACCAACCTGTGAACCATTTAGACCTAATGTAACAACGGATGGTAGGAAAAGTGTCTGTACGGCCCAAGTAGTCTGAAAGTATAGCAGAGGAATGAGTTTCTTTAAGGTTAGGGAACAGCTTATCAGAAATGACTATACATGTGCATCCAGTGTCTCGTAAAATGGTAGATACATTAAGTCCATTAACTGTTCCTGAACAGAAGGGTGCTTGGTCATTACAGTCTTTAAAACATCTTCCAACTTTTTGGACCTTCTTAGAAGGACAATCTGGACGTTTATGTCCCTTAACACCACACAAATGACAAACAGGAATAAAAGAAGTCATTTTACTTTCCACTAGAGGCTTTGATTTCTTAAGGTCTGATGAACCCTTGCCCTTAGGGTTCGATCCCTTTAGGTCTTTATAGGAATTGTGAGCCTCAGCATACAGGTCAGCAGCCTCAGCAACTTCCTCAGCTTTAATCAGGTTACGTTCTCTGATGAATGTTCGTATCTGGTGGGGAAGAGCTGTCAGGAACTGGTCAGCAACCATGAAGTCTCGAAGAGATTCATAACTGTGATCAATTCCTGAACTCTCTATCCAAAAGTCGAACAAACGAAAGAGTGTTACCTGTAACTGCTGAAAGTTCTGGCCAGGCTGTAAGGTGGCATACCTGAAATCTTTCCTGTAAGAATTAGTGGTTTTTTGATATGCTTTAAGGATTGCCTTCTTTAGTAGGTTATAATTACATATGATATCCTGCGACAAAGTTGCATAGATATTCAAGGCTGTACCAGAAAATAACATTCCTAACCTGGTAGCCCAGGTGTCAGCAGGCCATTCACAGAGGGTAGCGGTATTTTCAAACCTGATAATGTATGAAGTTATGTCTTCCCCCTCTGTGAAGGGAGGTAAATTAGGTGTTGGAATATGTGCACTGACTGCACGTTGTTCCATTACTCCTTCCTCTAATTGTTGTTGTGTAAAAGTTAACTTTTTATTCTCCAATTCAAGGCGAGATTTTTCGAGCTCGCGATCCTTTTCTCTCTCTATTAACTCATGTTCTCTAGCTCTTTCCTCAACTTCTCTATCCTTTGCTCTTTCCTCAAGTTCTCTTAATTTAACCTGTTCCTCACGTATCTTAGCTTGTTCCTCACGTATCTTAGCTTGTTCCTCACGTTCCTTAGCTCTTTCCTCACGATCAAGTCTATCACGCTCTTTTTGGTCTTCTCGCTCTCTTTCTGTCTTTCTTGGATTTCTCTCTCAATTCTCTCTCTCTCCTTTTTCTCTTCTCTTTCGATTCTCTCTCTCTCCTTATTCTCTTCTCTTTCTATTCTCTCTCTCTCCTTTTCTTCTTCTCTTTCCCTTTCTAACTGTCTTTCTTCTCTCTCAATTCTCTCTCTTTCAAGTCTTTCCTGGATCTTAGCACTAATGAAAGATTCTAAATTTTTCCCTGTTATTCCTAACTTACTTCCAGCATTCATCCAAAACTGGTATTCATCCATGCTTGCAAGAATAACTTAAACTATCAGGGGAAATGAAACGGGTATTAAAGAAAACGGAGGGTTCAATTCCTGCTCCGCTCAAGCTGTAAATAAACCAGAGGGCTCGATCCCTGCTTCAATTAAACAATATGTATTAACGAAAACGAAGGGTTCTATGCCGGCTCTGAGCAAACAGTAAGTAGAATGGGGTCCCTTGACCATCCAATCTTCTCACCAACAAATCAAGAGTGTCCTATGACAGTTCCCTTGATACAATAAAGAGCTCAATGAAACAAGTTGTCACTGGAAAATCTCGGGTCCCTAGAGTCTAATCCTCCAAAGTGTTTCAAGCTCCAAAAAGGTGGCAGAATTAAATATTATATCCTGCCTGACTTGACTTACAATAAATTGAGACTATAACAATCACCAAATCTTTCAAATACCTGTACTGTAGTCCTACCATAGAGAATGATTACTCATGGCTGGTGGTAACCGTCTGTGGTATGCGGCGTTGAAGTTCCAATGGTAGATTCGAGATGGAGTTGAATCTTGATTCAGTAGAGTTTATCCTGGCAAGGTCGCCACTTGTGAAGGCTTACTCAGCCCTGTAACAACTTCAGACAGTATTACTCAGGCTGGCTCCTCCTCAGGAAAATTAATGAATAGAAAAAGAAATAATAATTCACAAAGATAAACACTATTTATTAAATCAAACATAAAACAACAAAACATGAAAGGTATATCCTATTTGAAAGAAAAATGAAAAATGAAATGAATAAAATAACATTTGAACTCAACACTAATATCTACAATGGTGTCTGGTGTTGGTGACACTGTTGTTGAAACCGTAGCCGTTGCTGATGATAAGGGGGGGGGGGTCGCAGGTGTTGGTGACCATCCACTGGCTAGTTCTTCACAGTATACCAGTGAGTATTCTATCCCGAAGACAGGAAAGCAGGTTCTTTACCGCTGCAATGCTGTGGAGTTACGTCCTGCAATTTCATACAGGTGCACAGGTACTTCAATACAACCTGGAGAAGTCTCTGGACGTTAGTCCTTCTCCTGTTCTACTCGTTGATTGCCAGGTGACCCTCTCTGACATCCAAGCTGGAAAGATAGACAGGTTACCCACTGCTTAAATAATCACTCTTCATGGTAGTGTACAATATTCAAAAGACGTGGTGATTATTACAACAGTCAACCTAGAGCAAGACTGAAAGGACTAAGTTTATTATTGGTCAAAAGTGAAGCTTTCAACCAATAAATCCACTAGAATACAAGGCAGGCATGTACTTACAGTAGAGTTGGGAGCTGTGAGTCTAGTGATTTACTGTTTAACCAGAGCCCCACACGTCACCTTTCGGGGGGGGGGGGGGGAGAAGAGGGAGGGGAAGGGATAGCGGGAGCTAGACTGACCCTACCTTAACAAGTAGCCGGCAGACAAACTATCAATTTCAGGGAGGGGGAGAAAAGGCGGGAAAAACGGGAGCGTGACTTACCCTACCTTAACTAGTAGCCGGCAGACAAACTATCAATTTCAGGGAGGGGGAGAAAAGGCGGGAAAAACGGGAGATTGACTTACCCTACCTTAACTAGAAGCCGGCAGTGAAACTACTGATACTATATATATTCCTTCTATACCCTCTCTATTGAACTTTTCCCTCACAATGACATCCACATGGGGCGAACATATCCAAACATTAGCATCAGTTTTGCATAGGTTACGCTCGCATGGCCTCACTGCCAAGCCGAAGAAATGCTTCCTTGGGTATAACAAGATTAGATATCTTGGACTGATACTTTCTAATAACACTCTGCAGCCTCTCCCCAGTAAGATCAAAGCTTTATTAGAATTTAAATTCCTCAAAACGGTTTATCCCGAACCTTACTGATCTTACAGTCATCTTATCCAACTTCCTTAAAAAGTCTGTGAAGGAACCTCTTGAACTTTCCGACGTAGCTCGGGAAAAGTTTAATGAGATTAAAAGCATCTTTTCGAAAGACCCTATACTTAAGATTCCAGATATTAATAAAACATTTTGCTTAAGAACTGATGCCTCCAATACTGGCTTATGTGCGGTGTTACTACAATACCATGATGGTACTCCCTTCCCTGTATGCTTCCTAAGCCGGAAACTTCTTCCCGCAGAAACGAGATACTCCACCATAGAAAAGGAATGTTTAGCCCTTGTGTGGGATATCTCCAAACTTAAATTTTATTTGCTGGGAAAAGAATTCATTTTAGAAACGGACCACAAACCTTTGATATACCTAGAAACTTTTAAGGGAACCAACAGTCGCCTCTTGAGGTGGACAATGGCACTCCAGACTTTTAAGTTCCATATTGTGTATATCAATGGTTCATCCAATTATTTCTCTGACTGGTTAAGTCATGACAGTCAGTAGAAGATTTGTTGCCTTACGCGACTTCCACATGTTAGAACTTTTTCCTCGCCTATTCTTCTTATACTCCTTGACTATAAGTCTTGGTAAGGGGGAGTGTGAGGGAAAAGTTCAATAGATATTAGTAGCGAGGGAGTATATAGTAACAATAGTTTCATTGCTGGCTACTTGTTAAGGTAGGGTAAGTCAAGCTCCCGCTATTCCCACCTTTTTCCCCCACCCCGAAAGTGATAGTTTGACTGCCGGCTGCTTGTTAAGGTAGGGTCAGTCTAGCTCCCGCTATCCCTTCCCCTCCTCCTTCCCCCCCCCCCGAAAGGTGACGTGTGTGGCTCTGGTCCAAACAGTAATCACTAGACTCACAGCTCCCAGCACTACTCTTGGATGACAGAGAGGGTCACCGGTCAATCAACGAGAAGAACTGGTGGAGATAGACTAACGTCCTGAGACTTCCCCTTTTTGGATTTAATTACCTGTGCACCTGTATGAAATTCCAGGACGTAACCCCTCATCATTGCAGCGGTAAAGAACCTGCTTTCCTGTCATCGGGATATAATACTCAAGGCTATACTGTGAAGAACTAACCAGTGGGTCGTAACCAACACCTGCGACCCCCCCCATCATCAGCAACGGCTACGATTTCAACAACACAGTGTCACCAACACCAGACACCCCTATATATATTAGCGTTGAATTCAATTATCATTTATATTTTTCATTTTTCATTTTCTTTAATGCAGGATTAATATTTCATATTTAAGTGTTTTATATTTTATATTTTCTATATAATAAAGTGTTTATGTTTGTCTGTTATTTCTTTTTCTCTTCATTAATTTTCCTGAGGAGGAGCCAGCCTTGGTAATACTGTCTGAATTTATTACTGGGCTGAGTAAGCCTTCACAGCGACCCACACCCAGGTACCCATTTTACTGATGGGTGAACAGGGACAGGGACAGCAGGTGTCTTATGGAAACACGTCCCTTATATTTTCCAGTCGTACCGGAGGAGATTTGAACCCCGGATCTCAGTGTGAGAGCTGAGTACCCTGGCGATCGAGCTTCGGGACACCCGTGGGTAACCAGAAGCCAGTAGCTCAGTAGTCTCCAAGAAATCACCCCTCAAGGGAGGTTCCTTGACGCTGGTGAGGGGCTCTCGATCTAGGGAATTGGATCTGTGCTCCGGTTCCCTCAATTGAGCCTGAATACCCCCCACCTCCCCACATGCGCTGTATAATCCTACGGGTTTAGCGCTCCCTCATCATTACAATAACATAATAACATTCCAAAAAATCAGTACTACATGTAAATGTTTCTGATGTTTGTGGCTTTATGGAAAATATTTTGCACCAGAGTCTTTCATTAAACTAAACCATGGTAGATTTTTCTCAATTAACTAATGAAATATAACGGAGATCAGCCACGTTTGCATGAACAACATTGTTAATTATTTAACAAAATGTATAAAAATTTAGCTTTTAAAAATGATTTAACTGGATTACAAATGATTATCAGTATACTAATCAAAAGTTTATTTCCAAAGCGGTTGAATGAAACATAAGTGTTGAGAGTATGTCATCTAGCCCGGCCAGTGTGGAAGTTAAGGTTAAGTTGTGGGTAGCATACATATCACACCTTGAACTTAACAAACATATTCATAAAAAAAAAAGTAAAAACCCCTGTGAGTTATTTAGTGTACGGAGTAGTGAAGGCTCAATCCTCAGTTCACTAATAGCAAAAAAAAATAGGCTCACTAGCAGAGCCTACATTCCTAGAGCCTTTCCAAGGAAATCAGGTGGATGCGGAGCAATTAAGGATCAGAACGCGTGCACTGCTTTTCCTGAGCTCCCATTACTTGAGTTATGACTGTAGTAACAGCAACACCTGCTGCAGGGTCAATATCTTCCTCGGTGTTTGGAAATATATGAGGAAAACAGCGCATTTTTCACATTTTTGCTTCGCGGTGGGAATAATAAGCTAATTGTGTGATACATAGACCGAGTTTAGCCTGTTTGCAAGGGTTTACTTTGCCGAATTAGCAGAATGAAAATTTGTTTTTGCCAAAATTCGCCGGAAATCAATCTGAGTATAACGAAAAAAATATGTATCATATATTTTAAGTAACTTTAAGTAAAGAAGTCAGCTATTAAAAATTACGCTAACTTAAGAGAGGTTAGGTGAGGTTCTAAGTTGGTTTTGGTGCAAAAATAAAAATTAACCCACAAGACCACCCAATTAGGTGATCCAGTGAGTTAAGGCGTCATTTGGTTCTCGCTCACCATCAGGCGGGCAGTACAACATGGGTTCGAATCCTTAGCTAGCGCAGTGTCGTTATTGATCAATACCACTCGTTCGTGGTTACAATAATATATATATATATATATATATATATATATATATATATATATATATATATATATATATATATATATATATCTATAATATATATATATATATATATATATATATCTATAATATATATCTAGATATATATATATATATATATATATATATATATATATATATATATATATATATATATATATATATATATATATAATCTTCTTTCTTTCACCACACCGGCCGTATCCCACCGAGGCAGGGAGGCCCAAAAGGAAAAACGAAAGTTTCTCCTTTTACATTTAGCAATATATACAGGAGAAGGGTTACTAGCCCCTTGCTCTCGGCATTTTAGTCGCCTCTTACAACATGCATGGCTTACGAAGGAAGAATTCTGTTCCACTTCCCCATGGAGGTAAGAGGAAATAAACAAGAACTAGAAATAAAATAGAAGAAAACCCGAAGGGGTGTGTGTATATATATGCTTGTACATGTATGGGTAGTGTGACCTAAGTGCAAGTAGAAGTAGCAAGACATACCTGAAATCTTGCATGTTTATGAGACAGACAAAAGACACCAGCAATCCTACCATCATGTAAAACAATTACAGGCTTTCGTTGTACACTCACTTGGCAGGACGGTAGTACCTCCCTGGGTGGTTGCTGATTACGAACCTACTACCTAGAATGAATATATATATATATATATATATATATATATATATATATATATATATATATATATATATATATATATATATATATATATATATGTATGTCGTGCCGAATATGTAAAACTGGTCAATTAGCAAGAACTCATTTAAAATTAAGTCATTTCTAAAATTTTCTCATGTACGTTTAAAGATACATTTTTTCATTAATGTTGATGTAAAAATTTATAATTTTGCACCAAAAGGAACTTAGAAAACTTACCTAACCTTGTTATAACAAGCGTAATTTATTTTAGCTTAACCCAACTAAATATATTTTAGATTTGTTTACAGTAATTTAATACTAAACAAACACAGTGAAATATATTTTTTTCGTTAGGTTCAGAATGATTTTGGCGAAATTATTGCATACACAAATTTTCACTTGTCCTGTATGGCAAGATGAGCGTTGCTATTTAAGCCAAGATAGCAAGTTCTGCCTATTCGGCACGACATATATATATATATATATATATATATATATATATATATATATATATATATATATATATATATATATATATATATATATTGCTTTTAAATGTATAAGAAATTTTTTTAGAAAGGGCTTAATTTAAAATGAGTTCTTGCTAATTGACCAGTTTTATGTGTGTATGTGTGTGTGTATTAGGAGTGAGGAAGAACCAGATGTGTGGGGTAGGTGCGTGAGGCTGTATATAGAATGAAAGGGGGCAAAGCAGCTGGGATTGGTGGGATCAATACAGAAATGTTAAAAGAAAGTGGGGATAAAGTTTTGGAGTGGTTGGTGCTTTTATTTAGTAAATGTATGAAAGAAGGAAAGGTACCTATGGAGTGGGAAAGAACATGCTTAGTTTCTTTGTATGAAGGCAGAGAGAACAAAAGATAATGTAAGAATTATGAGAGAATAAGCCTTTTCAATATACTTAGTAAGGTGCATGGCAGAGTTATTATTAAAAGAATTAAGAGGAAGACGGGGAGCAGGGTCGCAGATAAACAAGGAGGCTTTAGGAAGGGTTGAGGGTGTGTAGATCAAGTGTTTACAGTGAAGCATAAAAGTAAACAGTATTTAGTTAAGGGTAAAGAAGTTTTTGGTTACATTTAATGAATTTGGAAAAGGCGTATGAAATGGTGAATATGTGAGCAATGGGGCAGATGTTGCAGATGGATGGAATATGTGGAATGTTATTGATAGCAGTTAAGAGTTTTTACGAAGATAGACTCAGGTTTGGGTATGTAGGAGAGAGGGAGAGTATTTTCCAGTAAAAGTAGGAATTAGACATGGAGGCGTGATGTCACCATGGATGTTTAAGGTAACATGTATGAAGGGATTCAAGGAAACCGGTTAACCGGACTCTAGCCCTGGAGGTGGGAAGTACAGTGCCTGCACTCTGAAAGAGTGATTAGAATATTTGCAGTTTTGAACTCTATTATCTACACTTCTCTGGCAAGACAATGATGAAGTGATTGCGAAAGTGTTTCTTCTATTTTTGGGTCACCCTCCTTCTGTGGGATATGGCCGGTGCGTTGAAATAATAAATAAATAAATAAATAAATATATATATATATATATATATATATATATATATATATATATATATATATATATATATATATATATATATATATTTTATCATCACACTGGCCGATTCCCACCAAGGCAGGGTGGCCCGAAAAAGAAAAACTTTCACCATCATTCACTCCATCACTGTCTTGCCAGAAGGGTGCTTTACACTACAGTTTTTAAACTGCAACATTAACACCCCTCCTTCAGAGTGCAGGCACTGTACTTCCCATCTCCAGGACTCAAGTCCGGCCTGCCGGTTTCCCTGAACCCCTTCATAAATGTTACTTTGCTCACACTCCAACAGCACGTCAAGTATTAAAAACCATTTGTCTCCATTCACTCCTATCAAACACGCATGCCTGCTGGAAGTCCAAGCCCCTCGCACACAAAACCTCCTTTACCCCCTCCCTCCAACCTTTCCTAGGCCGACCCCTACCCCGCCTTCCTTCCACTACAGACTGATACACTCTTGAAGTCATTCTGTTTCGCTCCATTCTCTCTACATGTCCGAACCACCTCAACAACCCTTCCTCAGCCCTGTGGACAACAGTTTTGGTAATCCCGCACCTCCTCCTAACTTCCAAACTACGAATTCTCTGCATTATATTCACACCACACATTGCCCTCAGACATGACATCTCCACTGCCTCCAGCCTTCTCCTCGCTGCAACATTCATCACCCATGCTTCACACCCATATAAGAGCGTTGGTAAAACTATACTCTCATACATTCCCCTCTTTGCCTCCAAGGACAAAGTTCTTTGTCTCCACAGACTCCTAAGTGCACCACTCACTCTTTTTCCCTCATCAATTCTATATATATATATATATATATATATATATATATATATATATATATATATATATATATATATATATATATGTGTGTGTGTGTGTGTGTGTGTGTGTCGTGCGAATAGGTAAAGCTTGCGATTTTGCTTAAAAAGCGACGCTTTTCTTGCCGAATAAGGCAAGCGAAAATTTGTGTATTCAATAAAATCGCAAAAATCATTCTGAACCTAACGAAAAAAATATATTTCATTGCGTTTGTTTATTATTAAATTATTGTAAACTTATCTAAAATATATTTAGTTAGATTAGGCTAAATTAAATTGTGCTTGTTATAATAAATTTAGGTAAGTTTTCTAAGGTTCTTTTGGTACAAAATTATTAATTTTTACATTAACATAAATTAAAAATATATCTTTAAACATATAATAGAAAATTTTAGAAAGGACTTAATTTTAAATGAGTTCTTGCTAATTGACCAATTTTACCTATTCGGCACGACATATATATATATATATATAATATTTTAACACGTTTCTCCGTAGTTCATTCGGCTATAAATGCTTCATCAGGTGCCCAGTAATACTGACCATGTCATCCCTGATATGAGTACATTCGTGGCCATAGAAGCTATAGGACTAATTTCATTCTCCTCCAGTTTAGAATACCAGTCTTCACGAGCAGTACACATAATGCATCACAAACGAGTGGTTTTAAGCAAATAACAATACTGTGACTGGCCGGGACCGTAGATGCATTAATATCTTGTAGCTTCCATGGCCACTTGATGTTTAAATCATTGATGGATGAGTGGACTAAGGCGTCTCGGAATTTTGGCTGGCATCCCGGGAGACGTGCTAAAATGTCAGGGGTTCAGTTTCTGGCAAGAGGTGTGGAATTAAGAGATAAAGAATTTAACGCATAGTGGAAGTTGTCACGGTTTTTTTTTTTTTTTTTTTTTTTTTTTTTTGCTGCTGTTTACATTGTGCATTTGAGAGATTCTGAAGAGAAGTTGCAAAGGTTGATGAACGAGTTTGGAAGAGTATGTAAAAGAAAAAAATTCAAAGTGAACGTAGGAAAGATCAAGGTGATGAGGATGTCAAAAAATTTAGGTTATGAAAGATTGGGTATCAGATTGGAGGGAGGAATTATGGAGGATTTAAATGCATTCAGATAAGAGCGTTGGAGATGGGAAGAACAGTGTCTGCACTCTGAAGGAGGAGTGTTTATATTGTAGTTTTATAAATGTTGTGTAAGCGCTCCTCTGGGATGACAGTGATGGAGTGAATGACGATGAAAATTTTTCGTTGTCGGACCACCCTATATATATAGGGATGTACCACCTCTAGAGCTGTCCTGGGGACTCTCATCCTCAGAGAAAAGAATAAACTTGCTTCAGGGAAAACTCAAGGTTCTCCCTGAAGCTGTTTGAGAATTTTCTCCTACCCCCCCCTCCCTATATTTAATATATATTTTACTTAAAGACAAAATACATTGACAAAACATTCACAAAGATACAATAGAAAGTAAACCAACATAGATACCAACTCAGAGCTACATCTCCAATACTTCGTCCAGCTACCCGGCGGTGGGCCTCGTGCCCAGAATGCTGCAGGCATTTCCTCTCTGGGTCGCAACACTGAGTCTCTGAAAGAGGAAGCTGGTTGCCCTGTGGTCCTTGGTTTCTATGATGAGCTTTTCACCCAGCTCTTTGAGGAACTTTAGAGCACACTTACCCCATGCTCCAAGGGTCTCCGACCCTATTGGGATGAAGTTATAGCAAGGGGGAAGGTCTTCATATTTGCGGATCTTCTGGGTCTCCCTGTGGCTGGCAGCTCCACCCCCTTCCACTACGGAGTATGGCAAGTAGGTGTCTGCCAATGTGGCGGCACAGGTGTAGCCCCAGGCAATCTGCTTTCCATCCTTCAAAGGTAGCATAGTGGCTCCATCAGGACGCTTTTGACTTCCGTCAGACCTCTGCACTTGGGGTTCCCATTGAGCTGGGCAACGGACTGTGGCGAGACTTCTCTTTATGATGTCATTGACCTCCTCATGTCTGGCATACTTCCCTTCTGCTGTGTGACACACGAGACCATGAAGTCCGAATTGATCAGCTGCCGCCCTGCCGCAAATACGCCTATGTTCGGAGAGGATGGAGACAGCTAGACGAAGAGCAACACCAATCCGAATGGCCTGTGGGTCTAGTCGAGTGCCCAAGGAGGAATTGGGAACAGCTAACAGGAAATCTCCTGAGTGTGGTGCCTTCACTGCCAGGAGTCGAGCTTTGTCCTTTCCTGAGGCGTTGGAGAGCACTGTGTTAGCGATTTTTTTCCAAGATCGGTTTGTCCCAGTGGGACTGTTTGTGTTCTTTGGGAGGAGCTTGTCTACTGGAGGAATCTGTAAGGGTGTCCCACCGAATCGCTGCTTCAGTAAACCTGGGGTCTTGAGCTCCTACCACGTCTCTCAAGCGTTTGGAAACAATCTTCTTCACTAATGCTCTGGAAGCCAAACACGAAGACAGAAAAGCAGGTAAAGCAACATGCGTTGCTTTGCGCACCCCTATACCTCCCAGTCGCACTGGGAGGGTTGCCTGATCCCAATGCTGATCCTCTAGTGACAGGTTCAGTGCCTTAAAGGTTGACTTCAGGTTTGCGTCATATTCGTCGAGTGTTGGGTTGTCAAAAGAGGGTGCACACCTCAGGAAGTGAGTCTTGGCATAGTAAGGCACCTTGTGAGGAGATACAGAGCATCATGGGCATCAAGATCGCTTATTCTCTCCTCCATTCTCATCAGGTCATTCAATTTGTCCTTGAGGACAGTGTCGATGGCCTGGTGACCCAGCGGTGCTCCCAAGAGGGTACTGTTGGACGGAGTGGTAGTAGAGACTTCTGGGAGGATTATTATCACAACATTGATTATTTCCTGGTTCGCTGTGATGATTTCACACTTGGAGGGATTGAGGATGAGTCCCAAGTCTTCTCCCTGTGTTTTCACCAGTTGTAGGTCCCCTACCAGGGACTCTTCAGTACCTGTCAGAGTGCCATCATCCAGGTACCAGATGTTGAGCTTGCTTCGTAGGCTGGAAATTAGTTCTCTTACTGCCAAGCAGAAGAGAAGAGCGAGTGGGTCACCCTGCTGAACACCCTCTGATGAGAGAATTTCATGTTCTCCAAACAAAAGAATTGGGGGTTTGCTGTAGCCGGCTGAAATGAAGGGAAAAGGACTGGGGAACCGATCCTGAACAGCTGGCAAGACAGCATCTCTCTTCACCATGTTAAGGCATTTCTAAAATCAAGTTTGACTACGGCCTTGTCTTCTAGTAGGTCCCTGATGTAGGCCCTTCCCGCATGAGCTGCGGCTTCACTGCCTTGAGGGACCCCAAATATATATATATATATATATATATATATATATATATATATATATATATATATATATATATATATATATATATATGTCGTGCCAAATAGGCAGAACTTGCGATCTTGGCTTAAATAGCAACGCTTATCTTGCCATATAGGACAAGTGAAAATTTCTGTATGCAATAATTTCGCCAAAATCATTCTGACCCTAACGAAAAAATATATTTCACTGTGTTTGTTTAGTATTAAATTACTGTAAACAAATCTAAAATATATATGGTTGGGTTAGGCTAAAATAAATTGTTCTTGTTATAATAAGGTTAGATAAGTTTTCTAAGATTCTTTTGGAGCAAAATTAAAAATTTTTACATTAACATTAATGAAATAAATATATCCTTAAACGTATAAGAGAAAATTTTAGAAAGGACTTAATTTTAAATGAGTTCTTGCTAATTGACCAGTTTTAAATATTCGGCACGACACACACACACACACACACACACACACACACACACACACACATATATATATATATATATATATATATATATATATATATATATATATATATATATATATATATATATATGAAACATTTTCTCACAACCTACACGCTCTGCATCAAGGTACGCAGTAGTTTAACTGAAGCACTAGACCCCAGATAAGTATGGGCGCCTAACCTGGTAAATCTTAATGGAAAGCTAGATTGACTTTGGCTTGTGTAGGTTCCAATTTGCATTTTTTTTAAGAAACTGGGAAAATTGAAACACTGCTTTTTATGTAATAATTTCAGAGTGTCATTTGCAATCAGCTTCAACCTTTCACGCAGATGACTTGATAATGCAAGTTCTGGGAGAAATCAGGCTTAATGTGCTCTTCTTTTTTTTGATACTGATCTCTCTGATGCAAGAAGTGAATGTTTCTTCAGGTTCGCCGGAATTAAATTTGTACTGCGAACATCCTAATTTGCCAGTTTTATTAATGAAATTGGTGTTGTGATTGCTAGATGATAACCTGTGAATGCCCCATGTATTTTGCTTCAGTCTTCAGTGGTAACATTAAAGTGCATTACAGACAATAGTAGACCTGAGGTAAATTATATATTAGCATAGTTATTAATGCATAGTAAGTCCCGATTTAATTTTTTTAACTTAGTTAACCACTCATCTGTTGAATTATATTTCTGCAGTCAGCAGTTAGTACCGGATATATGGAATAGCTAATGTAATTTGTATCTTTAAATCAGGGATAAATCAGTATTATCGAATTACCACCCAATAAATCTGACTTCTGTACTGTAACACACAAGAGACTTTAAAACACGTGTCAGCACTTAACATAGGAAGAAATGCTCTCTCATGGGGAGAAGTATGACTAACAAATAGGCAGAGAAAAAGAGGTGTGTATTAGTGGTTAGACTGGCTAAACCTGGTAAATAATACTAACAAGAACGTGAGAAAGACACTATGTGATTATTAAAACTTTAATTGAGAATATGTGCCGCCCACCAGGGCTGCTTCATTCCAGAACACAGAACAAAAAACAGTATGATAGTGGCAGAGGACCAAGGCTTGGATCAAGCCTTGGTCGAAGGCTTG
The DNA here is from genome assembly GCF_038502225.1 of Cherax quadricarinatus. Lineage (NCBI taxonomy): Eukaryota > Metazoa > Arthropoda > Malacostraca > Decapoda > Parastacidae > Cherax > Cherax quadricarinatus. The sequence goes on along the minus strand of NC_091365.1, from coordinate 18,587,776 downwards.
GATCAAGCCTTGGTCCAAGGCTTTGTCCAAGGCTTGGTCCAAGGCTTTGTCCAAGGCTTGGTCCAAGGCTTGGTCCAAGGCTTGGTCCAAGGCTTGGTCCAAGGCTTTTGGTCCAAAGCCTTCGTTTTCTTGAATCATGAGCCCTTTGCTAGAAATTAGACAAGAAACCAGTTGCTGTTAATTTATTTTCTTGTCAATTTCTGTATGTTTTATGCATAAAAATTAATGAAGGTGGGGTTAAACTCCAGTAGCCAATTGCCAGATCATGTTTGCATCCTGTCTGGGTCCCTTTGTAGTCTTATCTGATCATCGTCCTCTTGTATTCTCCACTTCTCCGTATTAGCTCTACGTCGTAGGTGCTCACCTAATTGTAGTTGGAGGGGTCGAGACTCAGCTCCTGGCCCCGCCTCTTCACTGAACGCTACTAGGTCCTCTCTCTCCCTACTCCATGAGCTTTATCATACCTCGTCTTAAAGCTATGTATGGTTCCTGCCTCCACTACATCGCTCGCCAGACTGTACCACTTCCTGACAACTCTATGAGTGAAGAAATACTTCCTAACATCCCTGTAACTCGTCTGAGTCTTCAACTTCCAAGAGTGACCCCTTGTTTCTGTGTCCCCTCTCTGAAACATCTTGTCTCTGTCCACTTTGTCTATTCCACGCAGTATTTTGTATGTCGTTATCATGTCTCCCCTATCCCTCCTGTCCCCCAGTGTCGTCAGGCCGATTTCCCTCAACTTTTCTTCATACGACATTCCCCTTAGCTCTGGAACTAACCTTGTCGTAAATATTTGCACTTTCTCTAATTTCTTGATGTGCTTGACCCGGTGCGGGTTCCGAACTGGTGCTGCATACTCCAGTATGGGCCTGACGTACACGGTGTATAGTGTCTTGAAAGATTCCTTACTTAGGTATTGGAATGCTAATCTTAGGTTTGCCAGGCGCCCATATGCTGCAGCAGTTATCTGGTTGATGTGTGCTTCCGGAGACGTGTTCGGTGTTATACTCACGCCAAGATCTTTCTCTTTGAGAGAGGTTTGCAGTCGTTGGCCTCGTAGCCTATACTCTGCGATCTTCTTTGCCCTTTTCCGATCTTCATGACTTTGCATTTGGCAGGGTTGAATTCCAGAAGCCAGTTGCTGGACCACGTGTCCAGCCTGTCCAGGTCTCTTTGAAGTCCTACCTGATCCTCATCTGATATAATTCTCCTCATTAACTTCACATCATCTGCGAACAGGGACACCTTTGAGTCTATCTCTTCCATCATGTCATTCACATATACCAAAAATAGCACTGGTCCTAGGACCGACCCCTGTGGAACCCCGCTCGTCACAGGTGCCCACTGTGATACCTCATTACGTCCCATGACTCGTTATTGCCTCCCTGTCAGGTATTCTCTGATCTATTGAAGTGCCCTTCCCATTATACGCGCTAATCTCTTGTGAGGAATTGTGTCGAAGGCCTTCTTGCAGTCCAAGAAAATGCAATCAACTCACCCCTCTCTCTCGTCTCTTACTTCTGTCACTTTATCATAAAGCTCCGGAAGGTTTGTGACACAGGATTTGCCTTCCATGAAACTGTGCTGGTTGTCATTTATACTTTTGTTCCGTTCTAGGTGCTCTACCACTCTCCTCCTGATAATCTTCTCCATAACTTTGCATACTATACACGTCAGTGACACTGGTCTGTAGTTTAGCTCCTCTTTTCTGTCTTCTTTTTTAAAAATGAGAACTATATTTGCCGTCTTCCATACCTCAGGTAGTTTTCCAGTTTCAAAGGATGTGATGAAGATTGTGGTTAATGGGACACACAGCATTTCTGCTCCCTCTCTAAGGACCCACGGGGAGATGCTGTTCGGTCCCATTGCCTCTGAGGTATCAAAGTCACTTAGCAGCTTCTTCACCTCCTCCTCAGTTGTGTGTATGTCATCCAGCACTTGTTGGTGTATTCTCTGTTGATGTCTCCCCGCTGTCCTGTCTTCCCAGAGTCCTTCCTTAAATCTCTTGTTGAGTGCCTCACATATCTCTTGATCGTTTCGTGTGAGTTCCCCACCTTTCCTCAGCCTGATCACCTGGTCTTTCACTGTTGTCTTTCTCCTAATGTGGCTATACAGCAGTTTCGGGTCAGACTTGACTTTTGATTCTATGTCGTTTTCATACTGTCACTGGGCCTCCCTCCTTATCTGTACATACTCGTTTCTGGCTCTTTGATTGATCTCCTTATTTTCCTGGGTCCTTTGCCTTCTGTACCTCTTCCATTCTCTAATGCACTTAGTTTTTGCCTCACTACACCTTCGGGTAAACCAAGGCCTCACTTTGGTCTTCCCATTAATTCTGTTGCCCTTGGGAATAAACCTTTCCTCTGCCTCCTTGCATTTTGTTGTTACATATTTCATGATTTCGTTCACTGACTTTCCTACCAGCTCTCTGGCCCACTGAACCTCCCACAGGAAGTTCTTCATACCTGTGTAGTCCCCCCTTTTATAGTCTGGCTTTTCGCAATCGACTCCTGTTATCCTCTCCACTTGCAGCTCTACTATGTAATCAAAACTCAGAACCACGTGATCACTAGCTCCAAGGGACCTCTCATATGTGATGTCCCCAATGTCTGAACTGCTGGGTGAACACAAGGTCCAGTCTTGCTGGTTCATCCTTCCCTCTCTCTCTCTCTGGTAGTGTCCCTGACGTGTTGATGCATGGGGTTTTCCAGTACCACATCCATCATCTTGGCTCTCCATGTGTCAGGACCCCCGTGAGGCTCCAGGTTTTCCCAGTCGATCTCCCTATGGTTGAAATCACCCACAACCAGTAACTTTGCTCTGCACGATTGAGCTCTTCGTCCCACCTCCACCAGTGTGCCCACCATCGCTCTGCTGTTCTCTTTATATTCTTCTCTTGGCCTCCTGCAGTTCTGTGGTGGGTTATACATCACTGCAATGACTATCTTATGTTCCCCAGACTGAATTGTAGCTACTATGTAGTCCCTTTCTCCAACCTCGCCCACGCCTTCCATTTCCTCAAAACCCCCATCAGTTTTTTATGAGTAGTGCAACGATTCCTTCCCATCTGCTCCTTCTGTCTTTTCTCAGGCTCTGATATTCCGGTGGGAAGACTTCATCTGTTATTGTCTCAGTGAGTTTCGTTTCTGTGACTGCTATAATGTCTGGGGACTTCTCATTGATTCTTTCATGCCACTCCTCATATTTATTTTATAATCCGTCTGCGTTCGTGTACCACACATTTAACTTCTTATCAATCACAATGGTCCTGGGAAAATATTGGGGTTGGGGGAGCGGGAGCCCTGGAGGGGGCCTATGGGGGTTTGCAGTGTGGGTGAGATTTGTCATGGGGGGGTGAGGGCAGAGTGCCCATGGGGAGCCGCTGTAGGGGTGGGGCTTGTGATTTGGGGGGTAGGGGGAGAGGGAACAGTGTGTGGGTTTTGGCTTACATTGTTCAGTTGCATTGGGGTTGCCGCAGTTTGGGTGGGGTTTATGATCGAGGGGTGGGGGCAGGGTGTGTGTGGGTGTGTGTGTGTGTGTGTGTGTGTGTGTGTGTGTGTGTGTGTGTGTGTGTGTGTGTGTGTGTGTGTGTGTGTGTGTGTGTGTGGTGTGTGTACTCACACACACAGATTAACAGCTCCTGGCTCTGCCTCTTCGTTGGTAGTTACTAGGTCTACTCTCTCCCTGCTCCATGAGTTTCATCGTGTCTCTTCTGGATGTGTGAGTGTACTCACCTAATTGTGGTTACAGGGGTCGATTCACAGTTCCGGGCTCACCCTCTTCACTGATGTGTGTGTGTGTGTGTGTGTGTGTGTATGTGTTTTGTGTGTAAATGTATGTATAACAAGCTGGAGCAGAAAACTGTTCGGCTCCATAGGTTTAGATTTACGTACAGTAACTCTCAAGAATATGTGCAACGAGAAGTACATACATGTCTCATAGTGCAACGTGTATAAACTGAGCATTTACTTAATCCCTGTTTTAGAAATTAAAGAATTTTTGACTGCTGGGAAACAGATTATATGCAACCATCGTGCCCTCGTGCAGTTGAAAGGCTTTAAACCCAATTAACCAAACTAACAACAACTTGCAGAGTTTAACCTATGGCTAACTTGATGTACAGGTTATCATTACTCAGGAATGCTATGATTCCAGTATTATGAAAGTAATTTTAATATTTTAATAAGTTATATGCAGTAATAAATGTGTACTAATTTTCTTGTTCTGCCGAATGAGAAAATACATAATTAAAGAGTATCAGAGTCTGAAAATGTTTTAATAGTTTGGGAGTGGGTCAACGTGACGTGGTGATGACACACATCATTTGTTGTAACATGTTTTCTTCCTGAATAGCATTCATGTTCCTGATGCTAGTCACCCGAAATATAAGTCGATATAAAAAAATCACATTTATTCATTAAGGTTTTGTTTTTGAAGCGACAGGTGTCTATATGACGTATAGTATTAACTTCGAAATTTAGAATGCACTTATAATTCCCTGGGACGAATGAAAACTTAACTGTTGCGACCCGTGAATGGGTCACAATGTATATAATGTATATTACCTGTTCATATAATTTTATATTGCTTATATTTGCGATATTAGCTAAATCGTAAATATGTTGTTTTATATTATTATTTGACTTAGTTATATTATTAGGTAGGATGTGACATTTATATATTATTCAGTGCTCATAGTTCGTGTGTTAAGTAGCTGACAGCATTGTCTAACTACTGTATTATCGCTTCGCTTGTTTCCCTGCCTGCTTCTCTGTGTTGCTGGGCAGCAGCAGTCCACAGAGAGTTACGTGATCGGGGTGGGGTGATCACACCTCACCTGGAGGGAGAGTCTAGCTGGCCTGCGCTAGCTATTGTCTGTTGGACGTTGCTTCTAACAAGAGGTCCCACACCAGCTCTACCTTGTGGGCCCTTGTTGGAAGATCGTCTCTGTCGCTTTCTTGTTGTTGGTTCTGTGTAACTCTGTTCACAGAACATAGCCTAGACTTAGTGATTTTCGACGTTGTACTGAGGTTGTGTGTCACATAGACACTGAGAAACTCAGATCCTGAGCTGCAGCTTCTGACCTAATTTGTACTGGTATCTGTACTGTCACAGTCGGGGATTTTCAAATGCTGAACTTAGATTCAGTAGTATGGGAGTTTTGTGACTTTTGTGGAGGATCTGCAGATGGTCCCTACTTAGTGTCGTTATATTATCTCCTTGTTCCTAATTCTGTGTCGCTGTTGCTTGTTCTATTGCTGTTCGGCTTATCAGTCGTTTTATTGCTCAAGCAAGCTGTTCTGATTGCCAGGTTGGTCAAGAAGTTAGTTGATGTGAGGACTTTTAGTCAGTCGCTGGTTAAATCTAGTCGAGTCTTGAGACATAGCGAACTACTTAGAGCACTTACACACATACACACAAACTTACTTGTATATATTTGTATTATGTTAATAAATGCTAACAATGTACCATAAAGATGTGATATGTGCCTTCAGCACTATACTACTGTACACCAGAGAAGTGTAGGAACTTGTATCCTATATTATATTCATTTGATTACTATAGTTTACTTTGATAATATACGCCTAGACAACTTAATTGTTATTAAACTTATTAAATTTTAATTTCTTTAGTTAGTAGCCTACCAGTTGTAATCCTGAAGCACTATTGAATCTTATTAAATTCTAATGGATAATTGGATCAGAATACTGACTACTTGCTACTCCAACTTACACTTTGGTCACACTTCACAGACATGCACATGCATATATATATACATACATCTAGGTTTTTCTCCTTTTTCTACATAGCTCTTGTTCTTCTTTATTTCTTCTATTGTCCATGGGGAAGTGGAAAAGAATCTTTCCTCCGTAAGCCATGCGTGTCGTATGAGGCGACTAAAATGCCGGGAGCAATGGGCTAGTAACCCCTTCTCCTGTAGACATTTACTAAAAAAGAGAAGAAGAAAAACTTTATAAAACTGGGATGCTTGAATGTGCGTGGATGTAGTGCGGATGACAAGAAACAGATGATTGCTGATGTTATGAATGAAAAGAAGTTGGATGTCCTGGCCCTAAGCGAAACAAACCTGAAGGGGGTAGGGGAGTTTCGGTGGGGGGAAATAAATTTGATTAAATCTGGAGTATCTGAGAGAGTTAGAGCAAAGGAAGGGGTATCAGTAATGTTGAATGATCAGTTATGGAAGGAGAAAAGAGAATATGAATGTGTAAATGCAAGAATTATGTGGATTAAAGTAAAGGTTGGATGCGAGAAGTGGGTCATAATAAGCGTGTATGCACCTGGAGAAGAGAGGAATGCAGAGGAGAGAGAGAGATTTTGGGAGATGTTAAGTGAATGTATAGGAGCCTTTGAACCAAGTGAGAGAGTAATTGTGGTAGGGGACCTGAATGCTAAAGTAGGAGAAACTTTTAGAGAGGGTGTGGTAGGTAAGTTTGGGGTGCCAGGTGTAAATGATAATGGGAGCCCTTTGATTGAACTTTGTATAGAAAGGGGTTTAGTTATAGGTAATACATATTTTAAGAAAAAGAGGATAAATAAGTATACAAGATATGATGTAGGGCGAAATGACAGTAGTTTGTTGGATTATGTATTGGTAGATAAAAGACTGTTGAGTAGACTTCAGGATGTACATGTTTATAGAGGGGCCACAGATATATCAGATCACTTTCTAGTTGTAGCTACACTGAGAGTAAAAGGTAGATGGGATACAAGGAGAATAGAAGCATCAGGGAAGAGAGAGGTGAAGGTTTATAAACTAAAAGAGGAGGCAGTTAGGGAAAGATATAAACAGCTATTGGAGGATAGATGGGCTAATGAGAGCATAGGCAATGGGGTCGAAGAGGTATGGGGTAGGTTTAAAAATGTAGTGTTAGAGTATTCAGCAGAAGTTTGTGGTTACAGGAAAGTGGGTGCAGGAGGGAAGAGGAGTGATTGGTGGAATGATAATGTAAAGAGAGTAGTAAGGGAGAAAAAGTTAGCATATGAGAAGTTTTTACAAAGTAGAAGTGATGCAAGGAGGGAAGAGTATATGGAGAAAAAGAGAGAGGTTAAGAGAGTGGTGAAGCAATGTAAAAAGAGAGCAAATGAGAGAGTGGGTGAGATGTTATCAACAAATTTTGTTGAAAATAAGAAAAAGTTTTGGAGTGAGATTATCAAGTTAAGGAAGCCTAGAGAACAAATGGATTTGTCAGTTAAAAATAGGAGAGGAGAGTTATTAAATGGAGAGTTAGAGGTATTGGGAAGATGGAGGGAATATTTTGAGGAATTGTTAAATGTTGATGAAGATAGGGAAGCTGTGATTTCGTGTATAGGGCAAGGAGGAATAACATCTTGTAGGAGTGAGGAAGAGCCAGTTGTGAGTGTGGGGGAAGTTCGTGAGGCAGTAGGTAAAATGACAGGGGGTAAGACAGCCGGGATTGATGGGATAAAGATAGAAATGTTAAAAGCGGGTGGGGATATAGTTTTGGAGTGGTTGGTGCAATTATTTAATAAATGTATGGAAGAGGGTAGGGTACCTAGGGATTGGCAGAGAGCATGCATAGTTCCTTTGTATAAAGGCAAAGGGGACAAAAGAGAGTGCAAAAATTATAGGGGGATAAGTCTGTTGAGTATACCTGGTAAAGTGTATGGTAGAGTTATTATTGAAAGAATTAAAAGTAAGACGGAGAATAGGATAGCAGATGAACAAGGAGGCTTTAGGAAAGGTAGGGGGTGTGTGGACCAGGTGTTTACAGTGAAACATATAAGTGAACAGTATTTAGATAAGGCTAAAGAGGTCTTTGTGGCATTTATGGATTTGGAAAAGGCGTATGACAGGGTGGATAGGGGGGCAATGTGGCAGATGTTGCAGGTGTATGGTGTAGGAGGTAGGTTACTGAAAGCAGTGAAGAGTTTTTACGAGGATAGTGAGGCTCAAGTTAGAGTACATAGGAAAGAGGGAAATTATTTCCCAGTAAAAGTAGGCCTTAGACAAGGATGTGTGATGTCACCGTGGTTGTTTAATATATTTATAGATGGGGTTGTAAGAGAAGTAAATGCGAGGGTCTTGACAAGAGGCGTGGAGTTAAAAGATAAAGAATCACACATAAAGTGGGAGTTGTCACAGTTGCTCTGTGCTGATGACACTGTGCTCTTGGGAGATTCTGAAGAGAAGTTGCAGAGATTGGTGGATGAATTTGGTAGGGTGTGCAAAAGAAGAAAATTAAAAGTGAATACAGGAAAGTGTAAGGTTATGAGGATAACAAAAATATTAGGTGATGAAAGATTGGATATCAAATTGGAGGGAGAGAGTATGGAGGAGGTGAACGTATTCAGATATTTGGGAGTGGACGTGTCAGCAGATGGGTCTATGAAGGATGAGGTGAATCATAGAATTGATGAGGGGAAAAGGGTGAGTGGTGCACTTAGGAGTCTGTGGAGACAAAGAACTTTGTCCTTGGAGGCAAAGAGGGGAATGTATGAGAGTATAGTTTTACCAACACTCTTATATGGGTGTGAAGCATGGGTGATGAATGTTGCAGCGAGGAGAAGGCTGGAGGCAGTGGAGATGTCATGTCTGAGGGCAATGTGTGGTGTGAATATAATGCAGAGAATTCGTAGTTTGGAAGTTAGGAGGAGGTGCGGGATTACCAAAACTGTTGTCCAGAGGGCTGAGGAAGGGTTGTTGAGGTGGTTCGGACATGTAGAGAGAATGGAGCGAAACAGAATGACTTCAAGAGTGTATCAGTCTGTAGTGGAAGGAAGGCGAGGTAGGGGTCGGCCTAGGAAAGGTTGGAGGGAGGGGGTAAAGGAGGTTTTGTGTGCAAGGGGCTTGGACTTCCAGCAGGCGTGCGTGAGCGTGTTTGATAGGAGTGAATGGAGACGAATGGTTTTTAATACTTGACGTGCTGTTGGAGTGTGAGCAAAGTAACATTTATGAAGAGATTCAGGGAAACCGGCAGGCCGGACTTGAGTCCTGGAGATGGGAAGTACAGTGTCTGCACTCTGAAGGAGGGGTGTTAATGTTGCAGTTTAAAAACTGTAGTGTAAAGCACCCTTCTGGCAAGACAGTGATGGAGTGAATGATGGTGAAAGTTTTTCTTTTTCGGGCCACCCTGCCTTGGTGGGAATCGGCCAGTGTGATAATAAAAATAAAAAAAAGTTTACTTTGATGATATACGCCCAGACAACTTAATTGTTATTAATAAACTTATTAAATTTTAATTTCTTTAGTTAGTAGCCTACCAGTTGTAATCCTGAAGCACTATTGAATCTTATTAAATTCTAATGGATAATTGGATCAGAATACTGACTACTTGCTACAAAAACCCAGTAACAGGCTGGATGCTAGAAGGGCAGTCCTTTCTAGTATTCACTGGAGATCTGTCATTATTAGATATCGCGTTATTTGTAACATTAACGTACACCTTCCTAAAGATTCTGATCTCTTAGATATTGTTAATATTAAATTATTGCAAACTGTTGTTAGTGACGGGTAAAAAAGAACAGAGAACAATAGATGACTTATGAGTGTACTTATAAACATATAAACAATTATTTACTAAATCAGATGAAACAAATAATGGTCTTAAATTTGCTCTGTTTTCTTTGAAACTAAACTGATATATATATATGATTCATGTTAAGCGCTAAACCCATGTGTGGGTCATTCAGCGCAAGACGTGGTCGATGCTTGATCCTCCGTTTGCTGAGCGTCACACAGACGCGCTTCCTATTTGTACTCACCTAGATGTACACGAAACTAAACTGAAATTTATGAGACCCAAGCTGTCACCTGGGATGATCCTCTGTGAGTTATACAGCCAGTGAAAAAATGAAATGAAATAGAGAACTATGTTCTGAGATTTATACCCTGCATGGTGGCATCTCAGTTTGAAAGTGAAACCAAAAGACCCATTGAAAAAGTGTGGAGCTCTAAAACTTCCGTCTGAACTAGTAACACTCTAAAAACTTTGGGTCTTCATGAAACTTTAGTTATTAAAACTTTTATTTTAACTCTACAATAAAGTTAAAGCAAATACGTAGTATTTAAACTACAATAAAGTACACATGCCTCTGAGAATAAAGTACAGAAACATAATTAAGTTAGTTAACCAAAAGCAATGTTACAATAAATCTCATATTATTAACGGTATTGGCTTTCACACAAACTATGCTACAACAGACTCAATTTTCGGGATGTTTTATTATGCATAAAAAGATCTTTGAATTACTTATAAAGAAGGTCTTGGATTGGTGCGGCTTACTGTATAAATATGGCATAAAAAACAGTTGAAAAACTCGTAATAAACTCACACATAAGAAAGGAGGAACACTGCAACAGGGTGCCTGGCCTTTTCAACGCTACCCAAGCTTTGATAAATCTATTTACTCATGTGCGAGTCCCACCCAAATTCAACACCTCTCACTCATATATTTATCCAACCTAAATTAGAAACTACCCAAGGTTTCAGCTTCGATAACCCCCACTAGGCAGACTGTTCCACTCATCATCTACCCTATTTCCAAATCAGTACTTTCCTACATCCTTTCTAAATCTAAACTTATCTAATTTGAATCCATTAATACGGGTATCCAAGAGAGAACCCAACTCCTCTCACTCATAAGAACACAAGAAAGGAGAAACACTGCAGCTGGCCAACCGACCCACGCTAGGTAGGTGTCCATCACACCTACAAACAAAAACATCTGCCCAACCCACCTTTTACTCCACCCATAGAATAAACTTTGATAACCAGGGCACTGTTAAAGAGGGTACTGAAGGCGCTGAATCACCGGGTCCATCACCAGGGCGTTGAAAGGAGCTGAAGCACCTGGTCCATCATCAAGGTACTGAAGGAGCCGAAGCACCTGGTCCATCACCAGGGCGTTGAAAGGAGCTGAAGCACCTGGTCCATCATCAAGGTACTGAAGGAGCCGAAGCACCTGGTCCATCAGGGCGTTGAAAGGAGCTGAAACACCTGGTCCATCACCAGGAAGCACCTGGTTCATCAGCAGGGCACTGAAGTAGCTGAAACACCTGGTCCGTCACCAGGGTAATGAAGGAGCTGAAGCACCTGGTCCATCAGTAGGGCTCTGAAATAGCTGAGGCACCTGGTCCATCACCAGGGTACTGAAATAGCTGAAGCACCTGGTCCATCACCAGGGTACTGAAGGAGCTGAAACACCTGTGTTATCATGGAGTTTTGCAGATAAAGGTGCTGAGTCTTACTTGTAGGTACTTGCAGGGGTAGCATGGAAGGTTGAAGGAACATGGCCGTAGACTAGTTTCTGGTTTATTGAACAGTAAGTGGGTTCACAGCGGGCAGAGATGAGGGGGCCGAAAGCCAGTCCACGAAGGGGGAAGATGTTGATCCTAGGTGGGAAGGCTGTCAAGTGAGAGCGAGTGGGTATCGTGTCTCACTGACCTGGGCAGGCCTAGAGAGGGCAGCACTGTAGGGCTGCGAGATATGAACTCAGCTGGCAGACAGCATAGGCTGTCTATGCAGACAGTATAGGCTGTCTTCATTCACTCAGCCACGCACCTCGTGTCGTCTCGACACGACTACAGGTGGGCAGGAAGGTGCAAGGGAGGAAATAAATTATATACAATGATTAACCCTGGGGAGACTGGCTTTTCCTCACCCTAAAATCAAAATAGACATAGATCTAGCAGGCCTCATAAACTCTCCCATCCTGAGGGAAGATTAAATTGGCGTGCTAGTACAGTTTGACTGAGGACGGAGCCAGGAGACATCAGCACTGGAACTAAAAATCTTCTATGTACAGGTTGTCTGCAGGGCTGGACATCAGGCTTGACTGCGAATCCAGGAACACTGTACCATCCTCACATCTGCAAACAATGACTGACAGTAGCATTTCCTAGGGTGTGACATGTGACATAAGGGGGCAGCACTGCCCTGACCTTTATTTATATATTTATTTATTTATTTATTTGTTTATTTATTAGAACATGATACAGTGAAGTACAAAGGAATACAGTTATTAAAGTGCAACATGCCAAAGCCCCTTGTATGCAGAGCATTATGGGCAGGCTTAAAATTAACTTAAGATTAACTAAGCAATGATATATTCAGTGGTAAAAACATTATTGTAAACAGATAACAATTTAGCACAAATGAATATTACAAAGACAGGTCATATGGTCATTTACTGTGTTACTGAGCATTCAATAGAATGGAGTATTCTGTATTTAAAAAAAAAAGTTTGATTTGGTCACAGGTTAGACATTTATGAGATACAATAATGAGAAACATTTATGAGATACAATTTATGAGATACGATTATTCAGTATTTATTTAGTTGTGGGTGAGTAAGTAATTTTTGAGAAGAGACTTGAATTTATAAACAGTGTTTCTTTTATATTCACAGGTAATGAATTCCAAATTTTAGGGCCTTTTATGTGCATTGAGTTTTTGCATAGAGTGAGATGGACACGAGGAACATCAAAGAGTGATCTGTGCCTTGTGTTATGGTCATGTGTTCTGTTGAGGTTGGTAAGGAGACGTTTGAGGGGAGGGTTTATATCAGAGTTAAGTGTTCTATGAATGTAGTAGATGCAGTAGTAAGTATGGATGTTTTGTATGGTGAGTAGGTTTAGAGTTTTGAATATTGGTGGAGTGTGCTGCCTGTAGTGGGAATTTGTTATCATTCTGACTGCAGCCTATTGTTGGGTAATTAATGGTCTGAGATGGTTTATTGTTGTTGAGCCCCATGCACAAATTCCATAGGTGAGATAGGGGTAAATAAGTGAGTGATATAGGGCCAGGAGGGCTGACTGTGGAACATAGTACCGTATCTTCGATAGTATGCCTACGGTCTTGGAAATTTTTTGGGAAATTTGTTGTATATGTGTTTGAAATTTGAGTCTATTATCAAGGCGGATTCCTAAGAATTTTCCCTCTGTGAGTTTTGTGATAGGTGATCGGATCGTTTATCATTATGTTAAGAGGACGTCTGTAGCTCTGTTACCAAACTGAATGAAGTAGGTTTTGTCAATGTTTAGAGTAAGTTTGTTAGTACTCATCCAGGTAGATATTTTCTGTAATTCGGTATTTACAGTACTGGCTAGCGTGACTGGGCTCGGGTGAGAGAAGACATATGTAGTGTCATCTGCAAATAGTGTGGGTTTGAGTAGCTGCGATGCATTTGGTAGGTCGTTTATGTATATGAGAAAGAGAAGAGGGCCTAGGACACTTCCCTGTGAGATACCAACTGTAATTGGCTGTGCTGACCTTAATGCAGACTTTAAAATACACACTGGGTGCATACTTACGATGATATAATTCCCAAGGGGACTTATTATACCGTAATACGGGTACCCTTCTAAAACAATTTACATATTTACATGGTGTTGTCCACCCTGACTTCGCTATTAAAACTGCCAATACAATGTGTGTGCATTAATACCCATTTCCACGAGCAGATAGTTAGTTTAGTTAGTGTAGGAGTCGGACAAGTTAGTAGGTACGTCAATGTCACAGAAATGTACTGCTGTCCTGGGTCTCAGGCCGTAAGTATGGAGCCTCACAGGATTGTCATCTGTCGTAGTAGTAGCGGGTGAAGAAGTAGATAGGTTGTCACCAGTACGAGTCTGACTGTGGTTTTCCAACACACGTGACTCCAGCTCTGCTTCGGCTTGCACGTTGTCAATATACTTCATGTAGTCAAGGTGAGCTTCCCTGCTCATTCCTGTAGCAATGTCCCTCACCCCAAACTTATTGCACGGTAAGGACCAACGAATTTGGGGACGAGTTAATGCATACCTAGGGTGTGCACAGGGTTGAGCAACATAACTTTGCAACCTGGTTCAACTTTACTTTCCTTAGCGTTGGCGTTACGATCAGACATGAATTTATCTGTACCTTTCGCAAAGTTCTCTCGTACTCTGAAAAACAAACTGTGTGGTCCGCATCTTATTTACACTGGCGTTATCAGTGCTGTAGGTAGGCTGAGGCAGAGCAAACAGAATTTCGCATGGCAAACGCTTGTCACGGCCATACAATGCAAAATGAGGTGTCTCACTAATTGAGCTGTTGAGGGACGAGTTTAGAGTACACTGAACATCTGGAATGACCTCATCCCATGTGGTACAACTCGGGTTAATGGTTACTCTGAGTACCTCTAGGACCTTACGGTTAGTACGTTCAGCTAGGCCGTTATTCGCAGGGTGGCGTGGAGCTACTGGCGCTTGGTGAATATTAAATCAGAAACAAAGATCCTGCATTATGTCGTTTATGAACTCCGACCCATTTTCTGACAGGACACGTTGGCAGGTATGACAGAGAACGACATGCTCATGGAAAGCATTTGCAACAGTCTCGGCAGTTTTATCAGGAATGGGTACTAATTCACAGTACAAACATTACAAACAGGTGTTTATTTTTTTTTTTTTTTTTTTTATATTTTATTTAAAAACAACATACACATGATACAAGCCGACAATTAGCAAATCCAAAACCGTGACAGACAATGTCAGTACACACACAATAAACAAAAAAAAACCATTTTAACATATTGATATAACGAAATTCTACCGTAAGAAACCCAACCCGTTTACGGAAAAAAAAAAAAAAAAAAAAAAAACATACCGACTACAAAACAGAACGTCGGAGTCATAAAACATGTAGGAATAAGTCCTATAATCATGTATATATGTATATACATACACATGCACATATACACATACATGTATGTGCACATATGTTCTTACAGCACAGACTGGATTATACTAGAACAAACAAACAAACAAAAAAGACTTATCACTAAAAAAAAAAAACTAGACAAACTAAATACATAACATCCAAAACAGAAGTGGCAGACAATGTCAGGTACACAAAAAACATTGTAACACATTGATATAACAAATTCTACTAAAATAACCCAACCAACCGACTTCCAAACAAACAGTCGGAGTCATTATAAAACAAGTAGGAATGAGTCCTACAAACATATATATATACATATATACATATACATACATATATATATATACATACACACATATATACATATACACATATATACATGCACACATATACGCATGCTTATACACACATACGTGTATGTGCATTTGTTCGTACAGAACAAACTGGATCATACATAGAAATAAAGCACTAAATGACTTTTCACCAAATAAACTAAAAAAATATTACATTCAATGATAGAACTATACCTAAGACATTGGTTCCCACAAACACACCTACACACACACAAAATTAATGTTACCGATTAACACTCAATATATAATATGACCTTCCAGTCAAATGAAGGGTATATATAAACCCCATCAAATACTTTTATATTTTGGTACATAGGTCATTTTGTACCCATTCAATACGATAAAAAAGAGACATATGACAAGGATAAATCTAACATCAGATTCGAATGTATAAAACATATCCTCACAATATACATATAAATATAAACCCCCTATATAAAATGGTTCTTATAACAATAAGAGAAAAAACAGAAAATCACATACTACTTTTGACTCTGTGATTTTACAAATTCATAAAGGTCTACATACCCCGGAGCCCCCGACGGCTCCCTGCAAAAAAACTTTACCCACATCTACCACCTTGCAAACCAATCAACCTTCCTCATCAGGCTTCCAATCACTCCAAGAGGACACACCACTGAAGAGACCAACCCCTTGCCTCTCACCCCGTCACCAAACGGAGTAGACGTTCAACAGTAAGCTCACGATATCCCTCCGGAAAACTAATTACCCACCTTCCCCCATATAATTGTTTGTTCCTACACGCTGTCCTATAAAAACACGCCGCCAACGCTTTTATCCTAATGTTTCCCTCCACCTCCCTCATCCCCCAAGAAACATGCAAGTAATCAACTATTACGTATCTGATAGCCCTCCCCACCTCTTTGGGTACCCCTCCCATATCTAACATTAAAGCCCTGAGGGTTGATATCTGTCCCCCCCCCCAATAAAAAGAAAACCCTCTTCAACCACAATCTTACCACCTCCAAAGCAGAACAAAAATATACTACATGAAAAGCCGTTTCAACTTCCCCACAAAACCCGCATGATGCCTCTCTCACAAAACCCATTCGTCTTAGCACCTCTTTCGATGCTAACGTCCCCATAAGAAATCTATAAACTAATTCCCTCGCTCTTGCCGGTATTCTTAATTTACTAAATTCCACCCATATCGCTCTCCAATCATATGTGGGATACACTGCCATCCCTTGCATTGATTCCTGACGACGACCCACACCCACTAACCGTTTTACCTTGAGTTTTTTAACATTGCGTACCTTTAACATAAACCGCAACATATCTTCACACTCCACTAAGTCCCTGCCACCCCACCATTTGCGGATATCCCCCATCACCTCCCCCACCCGAAGACCCCTTTCCCCCGCTGCCCGAATATACCTCTGCTTCACATATAGCGCCTTCACCCTAGACCCTAATGCCATCAATCCCAATCCTCCCTGTCTTACCGCAGTCATTACCACATCTTTACCCAACCACGCCCTCCCAAAACCCCACACATACCTTAAGGCTCTTCTTTGTAATTCCATAATATCCTGACTTCTTAAGGGGTAAATTTCCGCCACTCCCCACACCTTACTATAAATCAGCGTATTTACCACCACAACCCTTTGATGCAAGGTTACATCCCCGGCCCTTAGACTCCTGAGCCTACTCAAAGCTCTGTCCATTACCATTTCTGAATTAACCCTCCTGCTCTCCTGTACATCTGCTAAATACAAAATCCCACAAATCTTTAGCCTATCTACAGTTATCCAGCCAAACTCCTCCCCCAAGGTCCCTCCTACCCAATTGCCTACCTCCAACAACCGTGATTTCTGCTTATTAACTCTCATCCCAGTAGCATTCCCAAAAATCTCAATTACCCTTCCCACTTTACTTAAATCTTCTATCTCATTAAGTAAAACAGTTGTATCATCTACATAACCAACAATATTCCCACAAAATCCACCTCTCTCCCCCATCCTTCCCATCCCACCATCAACCAGAACATAGAAAGGATTCTGCATACATGCAAAGAGTATTTGGGAGAGTGGACACCCCTGCCTTAAACCCCTCCCCATGCTTACTGAACTACCCAACCTACCATTTACCTGTACTCTCATCGATGCATTCTCATACAATGTCCTCACCCATCCAACCACCCTCCCTCCAAAACCCATTCTCACCATACTCTCAAACAAAAAGTCCCTATCCACATAATCATAAGCTTTCTCCCAATCCAGACCTAGAATACCTCCCTTACTACTACCCTCAAGGAAATCCCGAATACGTCCATGACCTACCCGCATACTCCTCCCCGGGATACCAAATTGTCCCCCATGTATCACCGACCCCATGACCTTCTTCAGTCTATTACCCAAAATTTTCGCAAAAACCTTGTAATCTGCACACATCAAAGATATTGCTCGGTAAGCACTCAACTCTCTACCCCCCCTCTTCTTTGGCACCAAAACTATGACACCCGTACTTTGCGATGTGCCCAACTTCCCACTAGTTAACATATGATCCAATAGCCTAACAAAGCACTGTCTAATACACCCCCAATGTGCTCTATAAAAATCATTTGGTATACCGTCTATCCCTGGTGTTTTCCCGGTACTCATCCCGAAAACTGCCTCTTCCACCTCAACCTCACTTATACCAACCTCCAACCCCACTCTATCCTGCTCACTTAAAATGCTATGGAACCCCCCTTCAAAAATACCCTCCCAGGAACCCCCCTCCCTCCAACTCCATTTCTCCCTAAACCAACTATCAGCATAGAGACTCATACTTTCAGTATTGGATAGGACTCGACCCACTGGATACCCTCCCACCCCAGGGCTTGTCTCCAATTGTAGAATGGTGGTTACACTCTGTCGGTCCCTAAATTTACGTAAAACAAACCCAGACGGCTTATCACCCCACAATACATCCTCTAACCCCGCCCTAACCCTAATTGCATCAAACCTATCATTGTGTAATTCAGCGATCCTGCTCCGCAGACTGTCCATGTCATCCCTCCTACCACCTCCCCCAACATAACAATCTTGCAACTGTCCCTCCAGATAATTTTGCAACCCAAAACGCCACCTCGCCACTTCCCGTCCCCTAACCTTAAAAAAATTCGCTATTCCCGGTTTTGCCTGCATTTCCCACCAATCTAACAGATCTATCTCCCTGTCCCTAGCCTCCCAAAAAGGCAACCACCAATCACTGAAAAAAGGCCCCTCCTCCTCCTCCTTAAGAAGCCTTACATTTAATTTCCAGTACCCAGAATAAATACGCACCACTCCATCCCACATCAAATCTGCTATTACCGCCCTGTGATCCGAAAACCCCACATCGAAGGTTTGCACCCTCACAACATCTATACCCTGTTTAATATAAATTCTGTCCAATCGCGCTTCATATCCCCTACGGACGAACGTGTGCTCCACTAGGTATCCCCCCCTCCCCACCACATCAACAACCCCAATATCTCGCAATACATCCCTCAGCACACTCAGCACACAACCCGCCCCTCTCGGTTCGACATCACCACTCCTAATCACACAATTCCAATCACCACCTATTACTGTTATAGCAGGCAAACCTCTCAAGTGATACAGCAATACCTCTCTGACAAAATCTACTTTTACCCTGGTATTGCTAGTTGCTGGCATGTAAACTCCTACAAAACTAGCTCGACTCTCACCCCAGACACCATCCACCCTCACGACCCTCCCACCCCCCCCCCCCTCTTCCCAGCCGATGACACGCAAGGGGCTGGTCTCCTTTATCGCCACTGCTACCCCACCTTTCAATTGCAAACCACTGGTAACATACATCCGATATCCTTTTAACAGCAACACACAACCAGCCCTATGATTATGCTCTTGCAAAAAGCAAATATCTACATCAAACCGCCGTAAAAACCACTCCAACCAAACTTTCTTAACCTCAGTCTTAAGTCCATTGACATTAAGCGTGACACTTCTGAAAATTATAGAAGTGGCGGCTTTCCCCTATGCCGCTGGGATTTACTCGCTGCACTTTTCACATTACGTATTCCTTTACCACTCGAGTTATCCTGTGCAGTCACCTCCCCCCTCCCTCTCCCACTGTGCAACTCAGGCGCACCTCTAGCACTATGAGGCATCGGCTCCACAACCGCTGCCCATGACTTCTTCCCCGCCCTCTGCCCTGGGGTAATAACCTCGTCTATCTCTGATGCCGCAGTTCTTTTTCTAGAACTTCCACTTACACACATCTCACCCTCAGACGAATCCTCCTGGTGTACCTCCACGGCCACCACACACTCCAGCCTTTTCTTACTCAAGTCTTTCTCCACAATTTGTTGTCCCTCCAGCTCTCCAACTTCACATAAACTGAGGACACCTTCTACACCGGGCTCATCCCCATCCAAAAAATCCTTGATGACATCTGCCAGTAAACCCTCCTGAGTCGAAGCTTCCTGGACTAAAGACTCCTCAGATAACACCTTCGACTCCCCCGACTCCCCTGGGATAGTGACACACGTCTCCTCCTCCGCCACCTCCCGGTCGACCTCCTTGCTCCAGAGATCTGGCCTCCGGCCTCCAGAGGCAACAGAGCCAGGCACCAAATCACACGACTGTTGAATCACAATCGGCGTTTCCAGAATTCGAGGAGCCTGCCTCCTAGGACACTGGGCTGCCATGTGCTCATAAGAGCTGCACAGACGACATGTTTTTCTCTGACCCGCATAGTACACATAAACCTGTGTTCTACAACCGGTCATCGTTACATAGGATGGTATAGGTCTTGTTAAAGACATTTTAAGGGTGTAAGAACCTTCTGGCATTCCTTCATACGGACCATCCCTCCATACCCCCATGGTTGCAGAATGCACTGTCCCATAACTGCGAAAAAACTCCTGTAGTCCATACGCCGTAGCCTCGAAGGGTACATTCCGTACCTTCACCCATGTGTAGTACTTAGAAACATCATGTAACACAACATCCATCGCTGAATTCACACTCATGCGTTGTTCCTGGTACTGCTCGACAATTCTTGTGTAGAAGCCGGCTCTCAGAAATTTCACGAAGATTCTTGACAAACCATTAAGAGCGACGCCATATAATTCCTCGTTGGGGATACCATATGTGTCCCTGATGATGTTAGGGAGAAGTACGTTCATCGTATCTCCACTTAACGTACCACGAACCAGCTCTATGCAGATAGTATTTACTCTCCGTACTGTATGTTCAGCCATTTTGATATCCCAAAATGAGCAGCGCACGTCCACACTACTCAATGGTTGTTGATGTACTGTGGTAGCTCGCCTGAAAAACAGCAGAGGGGTGCTGGGCACAACCTCACTCCACCGTAGTCAGGCAGCGAATCCCGGTGTTTATTACCCTATTCTGAGGTCGAGAAGTTCGTCAACAGGTCGACAGAAGTTCTCTCTCATGGCTCCTTTGTAATGGGATACTATATATATTGTTAAAACTGGTCAGTTAGCAAGAACTCATTTATATTAAGTCCTTTCTAAAATTTTCTTTCATACGTTTAAAGATATTTTTTTTTTTTATATTAATGTAAATATTAATAATTTTGTACCAAGAGAATCTTAGAAAATTTACCTAACCTTATTATAACAAGCGCAATTTAATTTATTATAGTACAACTAAATATGTTTTAGATATTTTTTTCGTTAGGTTCAGCATGATTTTTGAGAAATTATTGCATACACAAATTTTCGCTTGCCTTATTCGGCAAGAAGAGCGTTGCTATTTAAGCAAAAATCATAAATTTTATCTATTAGGCACGACATATATATACACACCTGTATGTCTGTGGCCGGGATAGCAGTATTGATTATTATAGTTTTTTTTAGAGAACGTTTACGGTAAAAATATCTCTTTAACAGTATTAATAATGACGAAATTTAGTTGCTACGATATGTATGGCCATGGGAGTATGGAATTTTCATAGGCCTACAGGGAGGTCCTTTGGAAGCCCAATACGAATTTTCCCCCACTTTTAGAAACGATTGTTCGTGACGTCATGGGCAAACATTAACACGCCGTCTGAATCACGAAATAAGTGAATGTCGCTCACCTTTTAATGTCTAGTAATTACCAATGCTGACCAGCCTCACAAATCTGCAATGATGTACTCTCTTTATATTGTTAAAAATAGTTTTAGATCAAAATACATTAAATATTAAAATATGTTTTATCTTTGAGGGCTGAAATAATTTCATTAATATTAAACTTTTAAAAGTTCCCAAAATTTCCCAGCTGTGAGTGTCAAACTACAAATACTGCACAATATACTGAGGAAAAAAATGTTCTAAAACCCTATCAACAGAATTATGTAATAAGTGTTAGTGTGATGTCTAAAGACTTTTCATTCCCTTCTGAAATTTTGGGTGGTAAACAAGTCAATATTCCAGGGAGGCAGTTGCAGCACCTGTGTTTATAATGCTAAGTCGCGGGTACAACGTCTCGTTGTTGTGATACTGTGTCGCTCTTTACCGTTTATTTGTGTCTTTGCTAAGGTACAAGGAATCAAGTGTACACTCTTCACACAAGAATTATTTTCTTAAAAAGTAGTGAGAGAGTTAGAGTGAATGAGTCAGTTGGGTCAAGGATAGTTCCCAGAGAGGATTTGTGGCCAGTGTCTGCTCCTAGGAGGTGGAACTCTGCTCGCCTGGTGAGTAAATGTTTGTATGAACTTGTATCTTTCCTGCCCCAGGTAACAATCCCCCATAGTTGAAATGCTGTCATAAGGTAATGGTGTAATATTTATTCCTAAACGTGTAACTTAAAATTTATTTTAAAACTTCACTCGCCTCTTTTAATTACTCAGTAAATAATTGTAATCTTGGTCCTTTCTGATTTACCCTCTCTTACTTCGTTTTATATTCGTAAATTATTTGCAGTATATTATTTTCACGTGTCATTCCTCTTTTATTTATCCGCGCTGTACCTAGTTAGGATGCAAGATAATTCGTCCCATATGTATGGTAATTAGGTACCCCTGCTGAATAATTAAGGTGAAGATAATACTGGATGGCAAGGGCGATTTTCTAACTAATCGGCATTTTACATTGAGTATATTACTTTATCTAAGAAAATAAGATAATTGTTTTAATATATGTGTATTAATGAATAATGCAAGTAGTATGGTGTATCGAACCTAGTACGTGATATACACTGTGGGTTAGAAGAAGAGGCGTCTAATCAGTGAGACATATATATATATATATATATATATATATATATATATATATATATATATATATATATATATATGTCGTGCCGAATATGTAAAACTGGTCAATTAGCAAGAACTCATTTAAAATTAAGTCCTTTCTAAAATTTTCTCTTATACGTTTAAAGATATATTTTTTTTCATTAATGTTAATGCAAAAATTTTTAATTTTGCTCCAGAAGAATCTTAGAAAACTTACCTAACCTTATTATAACAAGAACAATTTATTTTAGCCTAACCCAACTAAATATATTTTAGATTTGTTTATAGTAATTTAATACTAAACAAACACAGTGAAATATATTTTTTTCTTTAGGTTCAGAATGATTTGGGCGAAATTATTGCATACACAAATTTTCGCTTGTCCTATATGGCAAGATGAGCGTTGCTATTTAAGCCAAGATGGCAAGTTCTGCCTATTCGGCACGACATATATATATATATATATATATATACATATATATATATATATATATATATATATATATATATATATATATTACATCACCTCTAATCCTAAGTTCATACAATTGACTAGTCAGTGTAGTTCTAAAAAATTGTATTTTCATACGACTGTATTCTCGTGTAGCATGACAGTGGCTATCTTTGTACTTAGCAAATCAAAATTGTAATTACACATTGTAACCTTTACAAAGAAATAAACTTTATCTTATCTAGCGTTATGAGAGGAGGTTTCTTGTGGAGTTAACGTGACGGTCATATACGAGGTTAATGGTCACATGAGAGGGAGATAATCTCGCCTTGGGACTGGAGGTAACATATGGTAAAATATATAAGATCTGACGTTAGAAGCATTTATTTGTGCCGCTATACAGTTATTTTTTGTTCTTATAACTGTATTGCATTAGAAATTATAGTAATAATTAGGCAATGGAGTATAACGCCTATCGAGTACATGAGGGTAAGTAAGGCGCGTAATCTTGTCTACACCAAACAAGAATGCTTCATTCCCTAAAATGAGTATCTAAGTAAAGTCTCAGCATACACATACTGAGAGAAATACACCTCTTGGTGTATGTACACTGTGTGGCAATTAGGTTGTTGGTTAATGGGGTCATTAAGGCTGCACGGTAATATTTCACTACCAGACAAGAATACTGTAGTCCCGAACGTAGTGATTAAAGTAAGTTCTCGGTATATATACGTTGAGAGAAATACACCGCTTAGGGTATATATCCTATGTTGTGGTAATTGGTTCGTTAAGGAGATTTGAAGCCTATCGACTACACTAGGGTCATTAAGGCTGCACGATAACCATCTCACCACCAGACAAGAATATTTTTATCCCGGAGACGGGGATTAAAAAAAACTTTAAAAATATATATACGCTGAGAGAAATATTCCATTCAAGGTATTTATCCTGTGATGTGTTAAATAAAAATATTTTTTTTCTGATATTTGCTAGTATCACTTGAAAAATATGATCAAATATCTCTATATTAGTGATTTAGAATTTATTTATATTTTAAGGCTCGTGTTTGGTTGGTATTTTTTCTGTATTCTGTTGCTTTTGTTTTTAGATTTCATTTATATGTGAAGGTTTCCAAAAATATTTTTATTCGAATTTTGTTTTATCTGCCGGACTGTTGTTGTATTAAGTGTATTTAAAAGCGCACATTTGACCCTATCTCTGAGGGACACACGGGTCAGTTGTTGGACACACGAGTCTGTTGTTGGACACACGGGTCTGTTGTTGGACACACGAGTCTGTTGTTGGACACACGGGTCTGTTGTTGGACACGCGGGTCTGTTGTTGGACACGCGGGTCTGTTGTTGGACACGCGGGTCTGTTGTTGGACACGCGGGTCTGTTGTTGGACACGCGGGTCTGTTGTTGGACACGTGGGTCTGTTGTTGGACACGCGGGTCTGTTGTTGGACACGCGGGTCTGTTGTTGGACACGCGGGTCTGTTGTTGGACACGCGGGTCTGTTGTTGGACACGTGGGTCTGTTGTTGGACACGCGGGTCTGTTGTTGGACACGCGGGTCTGTTGTTGGACACGCGGGTCTGTTGTTGGACACGCGGGTCTGTTGTTGGACACGCGGGTCTGTTGTTGGACACGCGGGTCTGTTGTTGGACACGCGGGTCTGTTGTTGGACACGCGGGTCTGTTGTTGGACACGCGGGTCTGTTGTTGGACACGCGGGTCTGTTGTTGGACACGCGGGTCTGTTGTTGGACACACGGGTCTGCTGTTGGACACACGGGTCTGCTGTTGGACACGCGGGTCTGCCATTGGACACGCGGGTCTGTTGTTGGACACACGGGTCTTCTGTTGGAAAACACGGGTCTGCCGTTGGATACACGGGTCTGCCGTTGGATACACGGGTCTGCCGTTGGACACACGGGTCTGCCGTTGGACACACGGGTCTGTTGGACACGCGGGTCTGTTGTTGGACACAGGGGTCTACCGTTGGACACAGGGGTCTGCCGTTGGACACAGGGGTCTGCCGTTGGACACAGGGGTCTGCCGTTGGACACAGGGGTCTACCGTTGGACACAGGGGTCTGCCGTTGGACACAGGGGTCTGCCGTTGGACACAGGGGTCTACCGTTGGACACAGGGGTCTACCGTTGGACACAGGGGTCTGCCGTTGGACACCTGGACACGTTAATCTCTCGGTGAAAATATTTGTCAAGCAAAACTCATCAGGGAACTAACTGATACCTGGATAAGTATCATCTTTCCACCTCATGTAGTTGATTAGTATCACAACCACAGAGATCAATGATGCTTTGGTGTCCTAATGTGACGGGAGCACAGGGTAACCGCACCCTGGACTGCTTGGGGGGGGAGAGAGAACAATCTTGCTCGCCTAAAGCAGCTATAGTGGGTGGGTACTTCTCCCAGGTCTGGTAGGAAGAAAATTGCTGGCGATAAGCAACTATAGAACATGGTATAAACCTTGGTAATAGATAACGACAAATTGGTTTAGACAGACACGTAAGTAAACACTAAGACATATTTTATAAGAAAACGCTTAAAAGTAAGTATATCCTGGTGTTTGCTCACGAGTTATTCTAAACCACTACAGAATAAAGTTACCTTACCCAAGACTAGTGGGAACAAACTTGCTAGCGCAAAGTAGCTGCGATACGCAGCTACTTTACCAAGGACTGGAGGAAACAGACGCATCAAACCTACAATGACTAAGTCAGAATGGAGATCGCTAAGTTGATTCATTATCTAAGTGAATTGTGCTGATCCGGCAGGCGGGCGTAACTAGACTGTTCTGTATTATGCTTCTCCAACAGTGAAGTGCAGCCACCATCATATTGGTAGTGGGTAGAGACAAGCTGGTGCAACCAAAACACAGGTGGTGGTATAAATGGCTAGCTTGTGCAAGACTCACACAGGTGGTGGCATTAAGGACAAGCTGGTGCAAGACTCACACAGGTGGGGGCACTAAGGACAATCAGGTGCAAGAATTACACAGGTAATGACACTAATATCAAGCTGGTGCAAGACTCACATGGGTGGTGGCACTAAGGAAAGGCTGAGGGAACCATCAGACAGGTGGTGACAGGCTGAAGCAACTGTCACACAGGTGGTATCACAAACATTCATTTCATTCACCACCTGGGTACATCCACGCCACAACGCAGATACACCCACACCACAACGCAGGTACACCCACACCACAACGCAGGTACACCCACACCACAACGCAGGTACACCCACACCACAACGCAGGTACACCCACACCACAACGCAGATACACCCACACCACAACGCAGGTACACCCACACCACAACGCAGGTACACCCACACCACAACGCAGGTACACCAACACCACAACGCAGGTACACCCACACCACAACGCAGGTACACCCACACCACAACGCAGATACACCCACACCACAACGTAGGTACATCCACGCCACAACGCAGATACACCCACACCACAACGCAGGTACACCCACACCACAACGCAGGTACACCCACACCACAACGCAGGTACACCCACACCACAACGCAGGTACACCCACACCACAACGCAGGTACACCCACACCACAACGCAGGTACACCCACACCACAACGCAGGTACATCCACACGACAACCCAGGTACATCCACAAAAAAAACCCAGGTACATCCACACCAAAACCCAGATACATCCACACCACAACCCAGGTACATCCACACCACAACCCAGGTACATCCACACCACAACCCAGGTACATCCACACCACAACCCAGGTACATCCACACCACAACCCAGGTACATCCACACCAAAACCCAGGTACATTCACACCACAACATGGGTATACCCACTCCACAACATGGGTACACGCACACCACAACCCATCCAGGTGCACCCACAAGACAACATAGGTACACCCACGCCACAACCCACCAGGTACCTTCACACCACAACCCATGTACATCCACAACCCAAGTATACGCACATAACATGGGTACACCCACACCACAACATGGGAACACCCACACCACAACATGGGTACACTCACACCACAACATGGGTACACCCACACCACAACATGGGTACACCCACACCACAACATGGGTACACCCACACCACAACATGGGTACACCCACACCACAACACGGGTACACCCGCACCACAACATGCGTACACTCGCACCACAACATGGGTACGCTCACACCACAACATGTGTACGCTCACACCACAACATGGGTACACTCACACCACAACATGGGTACACTCACACCACAACATGGGTACACTCACGCCACAACATGGGTACACTCACGCCACAACATGGGTACACTCACGCCACAACATGGGTACACTCACGCCACAACATGGGTACACCCACACCACAACATGAGTACACTCACACCACAACATGGGTACACTCACACCACAACATGGGTACACCCACACCACAACATGGGTACACCCACACCACAACATGGGTACACCCACACCACAACATGGGTACACCCACACCACAACATGGGTACACTCACACTACAACATGGGTACACTCACACCACAACATGGGTACACTCACACCACAACATGGGTACACTCACACCACAACATGGGTACACTCACACCACAACATGGGTACACCCACACCACAACATGGGTACACTCACACCACAACATGGGTACACTCACACTACAACATGGGTACACTCACACCACAACATGGGTACACTCACACCACAACATGGATACACTCACACTACAACATGGGTACACTCACACCACAACATGGGTACACTCA
Source organism: Cherax quadricarinatus (assembly GCF_038502225.1). Lineage (NCBI taxonomy): Eukaryota > Metazoa > Arthropoda > Malacostraca > Decapoda > Parastacidae > Cherax > Cherax quadricarinatus. The sequence goes on along the minus strand of NC_091365.1, from coordinate 18,560,276 downwards.
CACCACAACATGGGTACACTCACACTACAACATGGGTACACTCACACCACAACATGGGTACACTCACACCACAACATGGGTACACTCACACTACAACATGGGTACACTCACACCACAACATGGGTACACTCACACTACAACATGGGTACACTCACACCACAACATGGGTACACTCACACTACAACATGGGTACACTCACACCACAACATGGGTACACTCACACTACAACATGGGTACACTCACACTACAACATGGGTACACTCACACCACAACATGGGTACACTCACACCACAACATGGGTACACTCACACTACAACATGGGTACACTCACACTACAACATGGGTACACTCACACCACAACATGGGTACACTCACACCACAAAGTGGTGACCGCGGGATCAGAGAGGCGAGTGAAGCATGAAGGACGGTGACTCGATTTCCGGAGAGGGATCCTCCTGACAGTGTTGTGGTGAAGGTCCTTACTGGAGAGAGAGAGAGAGAGAGAGAGAGAGAGAGAGAGAGACAGACAGACAGACAGACAGGAAATATTTGTGTTCCCTGAAGTATGCTTGCTAGGTTTAATGTTGGCTGGTGGTCCCTCGTCTCTCAACTCAGCATTGCTGGTTTCTGGCCATTTAACTCCTATCATACATACGCCTAAAGCTAAAATAAAGTTTGCCACCACCACTTAGACATTTAATTCATTCCTCTTTCTTAGTTTCCTGTGGCTGAAAGAGAACTCCGTAATATCCGGGGACTCATCTTTGTTTTCAGTTATATCTATGTCTGCTTACATTTTGTCATTCCATTGTAAAATATATGTCCTTATCTGTATTAGAAATTTATCTGAAAATTTTATATGTAGCAATAGTATCTCCCCTGTACGTCTCTCAACTAGGACTTTGTTACCACCTTATCTGGTTGCACCTTTGCAAGGTTTAGAAAGATGCTAAGGTTGGGGCTCCAAGGTGTTGAGGCATATTGTAAATAAACCTGGTATACGTTGCGTATAGACACAGAATTTTTTGTCAGATTCTTCAAGGCTCTTCTGAGATGTGATTGGCTTGCATTGGCTGCTTAAGTCATATGGTTTACATGCTTTTTCTGTGGCATGTTCAGTGTGAGGTTTACTCCTAGATGTTTTTCTTTCGTCTACGCTCCCCTTCACCAAATTTTATGACATATCTCTTCGCTGGATTGAACTCTAGCAGCCATTTGTTTGACAATTGTAGTAACATGTCTGAATCTCTGTGGAGTGTTTCGCTGTCCTCTCCTGCTCGTGTTCATCTTTACAGCTTCACGTCAACTCAAAACAGTGCAAGACAGGAATACAATACCGATATTATGAAAGTTAAGACACTTGTGCAACATCTGGTTATCTTTATTGTAGACGTTTCGCCATCCAGTGGCTTCATTGATAAAGCCACTGGATGACGAAACGTCTACAATAAAGATAACCAGATGTTGCACGAGTGTCTTAACTTTCAACTCCAAACAGAAATAACATGAGATACAATCTCATCTGGCAAGTTATTTACATATTTCAAGAAAAGTAGATTTGTTTTTTATTTTTTGGGTAAAATTAGATACGTCAGTTTCGTCCTCCTGCCCAGTTCAAAAAGATAATTACTCAATAGGAACAAAGCCTAACTATATTTTCCTGTCAATTTCCTTCATGCAGACGAGGTTCATACACAGTGTTGAAATTCGTAAGCCTGAGCTGGGAGGCTTCAGTAGGACACTGGAGATAAGAATCCCATTTAGAGGTCATCAGCTACGGGAGCTTCAAAGGTTTAGTTTCATAATAATCGCAGGTGGGGCAGGCCGCTGATGCTATACAGGTTTGCCCTTTGAACTGCCCTAGGGACATGGCTAGTGGTGCCTTGGTGGGGCAGTGTCCTGGCTGGGTTGTGTTGCTTCCTTTGGTCTTGCAACTTAATATTGCATCTGCATAACGGGTCGCTGGGGCGGCATCCGGCTGTCATCGGGCGCCACCCCCTATTCACTGGTATATTTGTTTTGATTAATAAACTAGTCACTAACACCATACATTCCTTTTATATTTTTATTGTTGTTTATCGGTGATTTTTATGGTAGTGATGTTTGTCTATGTTCTCAGAGCGGTTGGCCTGACCTTATGGTCTTGTCCGTCCGCCCACGGAGCAAGACCATGTTCTCACGAAATCGTAATGACACGATTGCAAGCAAACCATACCACGGACGGGGATAGAACCCGCGATCAGTGTCTCAAAACTGTAGATCGTCGCGTTAGCCACTGGACCAGCTAGCCACAATAAGATTCGTCCAACTAGCTATGTTTGTACACCATAGGAAGGTTAGCATAGGCACCACTGTGACCACAAATGCAAGTTTTTACAGACTAATCTCCAGCTAGCGTGGCAGTGACGAACTCTAGCTCAAGTCCCCTCAAAGCAGTTAACATGACTCACGAAATCGTAATGACACGATCGCGGGTTCCATCCCAGTCCGTGGTATGGTTTGTAAGACCATGTTCGTTTTTCTATGTAACACCTGTGGTTAATTTTCTCTGAGCGGTAAAGGAATAAATGAAAAAAATAGCAGTGCCAATGAAGCAGCAGCAGCAGCAGCAGTAGCAGCAGTAGCAGTAGCAGTAGCAGCAGCAGCAGCAGCAGCAGCAGCAGCAGCAGCAGCAGCAGCAGCAGCAGCAGCAGCAGCAGCAGGAACATAATAACAGAGAAACACCGAAGGAGATCTACTAATTCATGCTTGGCTAGACTAGTAGTAGAGAAATGAGAGTGAATTACATTTCAAGGTAGTGAAGACGGAAGTATCAGAAATCTGGGAAGGCAAAGAAAATGCAGAAGACATGTCAAGAGGAAAGGTGATGAGGCAAATGTCAAGTCACATGTTTTGTGGCGGTTAAAGTTTTTGATAATGCATTGAGAGTGGAATGGAAAGCTTCGTATAAAGTCTGATTCGACAAGATTGTCATGTAGGGAGGGGGTATTGAAACGTAGGGATAATTGAGGAATGACGGAGTAATCGGAGGGAGTAGGCAGGAGAGGGGAGGCGTGTGATTAACGAAGGTAGGTAATGTGAGGTCACTGGTGACTATACCTTCACCTCTCATTACGCTACCCACCACCCTACTCACCCTCTCACTACTTGAAATATAATAATGAATAAAAGAGCAAATAAGGGGGACAGTGAATGTTACTATTCTACTCAAACAGTTTATTATTAAGTCTTTGTACAATAATATATTTGGGAACAGGAGTACATTATTGTGTTTAGATAAATGGGATGATATATATAAGCATTGAGACAGGGAATACAATCAACTTGACGAAAAGGAACATAACTTACAATATAGTTCAGAGGACAGTTCACCACAGGAACTAAGCCACAGGCCCCAAGACCTACACAGCACGAGTACTGCTCCAAGCCAGTACTCTGCCCAGTGTCTCCAACAGTCTCCTCCAGAGACTTCAGCAGCCTTCTCCGGAGCCCTGCACCCCAGCAGCAGCTCCTCTCGAATCTCCTGCTCAGAGCTCTGTACACGGCAGCAGCTCTGCTCGAAGTCTCTCGATCATGAACGAACGAACGAACGAACGAACGAAAGTTCAGGTAAGATCCCAAATGGGATGAGCGGGGAAGACGGGACAGACGAAGAATAGTGCTGGAGAGGAGTGTTCTTAATCGTAGAAATAGAGCCAGGGCTTAACCCAGCAGCGAAGGCGATCGTGGGACAGATATTGAGAAGAGAAATTCAGGCTCTTCTGTTGGGACTCCGGTGGGGTGAGCGGGGAGGACGGGACAGGCGAAGATTAGGGCTAGAGAGGAGTATAGAACTGAGACATGTCTTAACCCTAAAGCTAAGGCGAATGTGGGTCAGAGAATGGTACCTGTCCGAGAAGGTACCTGTCAGAGAATCCAAGGTTATTTGTAAATAGGGTTAGGAGCAAGATCTTGCAAGGAGTAGAAAAGGTTGTGTTGGTTTGTGGGTCTGCGAATGTCTTCGTCAAGGAGAGAGGTCCAGTAGTCATGTCGTGTCTCAAGTTTGTCACTGAGCGTCTTCCAGAACAGATTCAGCGCAGGGATGTCTAATTGGGCATGGAGAGACTCGCTTGTGGCTAAGTCCTCCCATCTGACATCAAGCACCCAGCGCAGCGCGTTGTTCTGGACACGCTGCAGTTTAAGTTTGTTTTTGTTGCAAAAGAGAGGGCTAGAGGAGAGTAAGTTATCAGAGGATGTATTAGGGATTTGTAGAGGTGTAATTTGGTGCGTTGAGAGGCATGTTTCAGCTTGTAGAGGCCCGCAAGGGCCTTACTAGCTATTGCATGCCTTGAGTGAATGTGTCCGTGTAAACGAAGAAGGCAGTCAAGATTAACGCCAAGGACAGTGACAGATAGTGTGATCGGGATGTAAGTGCGGGTGTCAGGTGTTTTGAGCTCGACAGGTAATGGAGGATCACGTTTCCTGTAGTTAAAATATGTAATGCTGGATTTAGCTGCATTGGTTATGATCCTCCATTTTTGTTCCCAGATGGCTATCCTGTCGACCTCATTTTGTGTTTTGTGTGTGAGTGTATCTATATTGGCATGAGTGATAAGTTGTGTCATGTCGTCTGCATAGGCTAGTGTGATGGAGTTGTGGTATACAGGTGTTGGAATGTCGTTAGTGTATAAAAATGTAGAGGGTAAGGGAGAAGACAGATCCCTGGGGTACTCCAGCATTTAGTGTGAAGTAGTCAGAGTAACAGCCTTGGAATTTGATTCTCATGGTACGGCCTTCTAGGAAGTTGCAGAGGAGTTTACGAGTAGTGAGAGGCAGGTTAAAGTTAGTGCAGTTTGTACTTGAGCCCTTCGAGCCAGTGTCAAAAGTTTTTTCAACGTCTTTTGCAACCAGGGCTGTCCTGTTTCTTTGTTTTGTGTTCATGTGGATGTAGTTGAGAATGATGTTAATGGCATCATGTGTGGATCAGTGAGTTCTGAAGCCAAACTGGCCATCAGAAAGTAGAGAGTTGTGTTCCAGGTATCTGCGAAGGCGATGAGTTTTTCAGAGAGTTTTCCTAAAGTTTCGAGGAGGCTGATAGGACGATAGTTTCTAGGATCAGAGTGGTCTTTTTTGGGTTTAGGAAGGAGGATAGTAGCAGCTTTGAAGAGGGAAGGGAAGTATCCAGAGGCAAGGGAGGTATTGAGGAGGTTTGTGTAGGCAGTAATGATAGAGTCAGGAAGGTGTTTTAGGATAATATGGTTTAGGCCAGAGGCACCAGGAGCCTTGGGAGGAAGGTGTCTGAGGAGAGTTTTAATGTCAGTGTTGGTGAAAGGAGTGTCGAGTTCTTGGGATGAGGTAAGAGAGTCTAGATGTATGTGGCTGTCTGGTGTTGTTTCTTGTGTGTGTGTGCAGTGTTCCAGTTCTATGTTCTGAATGTGTTGAGTAGCGTTAGGATGAGGTGGGTGAGAGTGGAAGATGTTCTCCCAGATGTGTTTGAAGATGTTAGTAGCAGCCTGCGGGTCTGAGATGTGTGTGTTGTTGTGGGTAATGTGTTTTAATTTGTTGGTAGGAGTTGTGCCTCTGATTTTTTTGATAAAGTTCCAGAAGGCTTTAGTGTTTTTAATACGCTGTTTGTCCGCTTGTTGTATGAGTTATGACCAGTGATTGTTGTGGTCTTGGTCTAGGCTATGTAGAATGTTGTTTCTAGGGTGAGATCTAATCGGACTTGATTAAATCTGTGTGTGTTGTAGAGGAATCGGTTGTGGTAGCAAATAATGAGTCTTCTTGTTCTGAGTGAGAGTTTGAAGGAATAACGAGTGGTGTGAGATTTCTTTGGTATTGTGGTGTTCACTGCTTGAGTAACGGTGTCCTGGATGAGGTCAGGTTGAGTATCTATGTCAGAGATAGGTTTGTTGTAGTCATAGGTGAGGTTAGTATTGTCTATGTGTTGTTTGAAGGCATCCCAGTCAGCGTTCTTGTAGGAGAAGGAAGGTGTGGTTGGAATGAGGATAGGGTTGGAGGAGATGTGTAAGATGACTGGGGTGTGATCAGAGCTTGTAATAGGGCCAGGTGAGATGTAGTGTTGAAATAGAGAACTGGCTCGGTTTGCCAGAAAAATGTCTGGTTTGCCTTGGCCCGTGTGGTTGTAGAAGGTTTTGAAGTCTGGGCCGAGATGAATTAAGTGTTTATGGTTTGTGAAGTTGAGTAATTGGTGACCAAGTTGGTTGTTACTGGTGTGATGAAAGGTGGTGTGTTTGGCATTCATGTCAGCTAGTAGGTATGTTGGTGTAGTTGAAGACTAAGGAAAGGTCGTGTATGTTGAGAATAGTGCTTGGGCGAGCATAGGTGGTGAAAAAGATAAAGGGACCAAGGTGGGTGTGTATTCTGACTGCAAGACAGTGTTGATGAATAAAAGGGATTGGGAGAAATTCGTGTTTTATGTTGGATTTGACAAGGATGGCAACCCCATCGTGGGGATCATAGGGGGACTGTAGTGCAGTATAACCATAATGGCGGATATGTTGAGGGGCTTTGAGGCAGGTACTGTTTAGCAAAACAATATCTGGCCTCTCTGCTTCAAGGAGCTCGGTCAGTAGGTGTCTAATTGTAAAGTAAGAACGTACGTTGAACTGAATCACTTTAAACATGATTTAATGGTTTCGTCATAGCAAAGTTAATGTCGGGGGAGGAGTTTGGATTAAAACCCGTGATAGTGGTGCCATCAGTGGATGTGTGTTTGTAGGTGTTACGGACCCATTTCCTGGAGGGGGAGGAAGAGATGGATCTAGTTTAATGTTCTTTGGTCTGTCTCTCAGAAGTTGGGGAAGGTTTAGGTTTGAGTGGATTTTGTCTGGAGGAGGTGGAGTTGGACCTGGATGAAGTTTTGGTTGTGGTGGAGTGGGCAAAGGTAGATGCAGAGGAAGTGGAAGCTTTGGTAGGGGATGAGGAAGTGGAAGCTATGGTAAGGGATGAGGAAGTGGAAGCTATGGTAAGGGATGAGGTGTGTAAGGAGGTGGGGGGATGGGTGGTGGTAGAAGCCGCAGTTGGGGTGTTGGTGGGAGGGGTAGAAATAGTGAAGAGGGGTAGGGGAGGAGGTGAGCTGGTGGGTGTAGGAAGTGGGGGGGTGAGAGAGAGGGAGGAGTTAGAGGTTGTAGGGGGCTTAGAAGAGAAGCAGGAAGGAGGGTTAATTAAAGATTGTTAGCAGACAAGATTAGGTTAAGGACATGTGAGTAGTCTGACTGGTAAGCTTGAGAGATTACCATTGCAGAGTGGGCAGCAGTGGCGAGTTGACAGTTAGTTTTGTAGTCTAGTGTGGGTGTAGGCATAAAAGGAGAAGTGCTTGTAGTCTGTGTGTTGGTGTTTGATGTGTGTAGAGTAGGAGAGGTAGACCAAATGCGTGGAGTAACCCAGGCATTGGGGGTAGGGGAGGGAATTATGGTAAGGGGGGTAGGTGCAGGGAGTTATGGAAAGGGGGGTAGGTGCAGGGAAGGGGTTGGGGAGGGAAGGAGGTTGGCTTGCTGTGAGGAAGGAGAGAATGCCTTTTCTAGAAGGGCAGGAATTTGCAACTGCAGTGTGTGACCCGCCGCAGTTAGAACATTTAAGCGGGAGGTTGCAAGTGTTCCAGAAGTGGCCAGTTGCTGAACATCTGGAGCAGATTTGTGTGGAGGTGCATGAGATTTTGTCGTGCCCAAATTTGTAACATTTCAGACTTTGTGTGATGGGGTGAAAGTTTGGAGTGAGGAGAGTGTTTGGAGGAATGTGGATGGTCTTGGCAAAGATTCCTTGATTGAAGAGTGTAGAGGCATCAGGAGTTGAACAGTGTATTTTGAGAATGGTAGAGTTTTCAGGTCTGTAAATATCGTCAACAGAGACTTTGTTCTTAGTACTAATGTCTTTGATTAAGTCTTCTTTGTCTGTTTCATAGGCAGTCAAGAGAGAATAGTCTACGTGTTTTGCAATCACTGTGTATTTGGCGTGGTGCTCAGGAGTCCAAATAATAGTGAAGCCTTCGTTGAGAAGTTTTTGCCTGGTCTCGGTTGAGGTGTACGTTTCGTATGAATGTCTGTCAAGGAGGAGTTTGAAGCTTGAGTTGGTTTTAAAGACTTTCAGCTGAGGTGCACCAGTGATCTGGTACAATAAATTTCCAGGACAGATAGTGGCATGATCAGAATTAGAGTATTTGAGGTTAAGCGAGAAAGAATTGGGTTTGGAAGAGGTAGTGGCAGGGTAGGCCTTAGAGGCAGGAGTAGACGGAGTAGAGGCAGGTGTTGGCAGTAGAGGAGGAGTGGTAAGGGGGAAGGAAGTGGAAGGCATTGAAGGCATCGTAAATCAGATGTGGCGGCCAAATCTGTGAGAATACTCGGCTAGGCAAGTACGTGTGAAGTAGACACGTACTTGCCTGTCTATAACTTTAAAGTTTTCTTGTGGAGTCCATCGCTGGAGGCACAGGACACTGAGGAGGTGAGCTGTAACTTGATGCAGCATTGTATGCCCTGAATGGCGAGGAGAGGCAACACTGGCTGTATGGCTTGCAGACAACACGTACAGGCTGAGGTGTGGAGACTTCAGACAGCAACAGTAGTGCAGAGGGAGGCTTCCTGCTCTTGGGTAGGCAGCCACCGACGCACCAATCCTGATGGTCTAGACAAAGGTTCAGTAACCACCACTGGATGAAGAGAGGCAACACTGGCTGTGAGCGGTGAGGAGAGCCAACACTAGCTGTATGGCATGCAGACTTCACATACAGGCTAAGGCGTGGAGACTTCAGGCAGCAGCGAGGAGAGGCAACACTGGCTGTAAGGCATGTAGACTACACGTACAGTCTGAGGCATGGAGACTTCAGACAGCAACAGGAGTGCAGAGGGAGGCTTCCTGCCCTTGGGTAGGCAGCCACCGACGCACCAATCCTGATGGTGAAGACGAAGGTCCAGTAACCACCACTCTGAGGAAAGTCACTCACAACATGGGGTAATTAGAGAGGAGAGATCGTTGGTCGATGAAGGTGTGTGTGTGATTGATGTGTGGCATCTCAATCATGCTGTTCCTTGGGCTTATATGGTGGTCCAAGCACCCTCCACAACGGGGTGTGCACCACGTGTTACGACCTAACGCCGAGATCTGACGCCAGTGACGAAAAATGGAGCTGAGAGTTAAGCCAAAAAGGCGTGGCTAATAACCATTTGCCAAGGCAAGGTGACCATATAATTAGTTAAATTAGGTCTCCCCAGAGACCTCACAAGCCCAGCTGAACTACGTCACAAGATCACGTCTTTGAAGGCTAGAGAAAGTATTTATAGTCTTGGTAGAGGGCCACTTAATAGGAGTCTATGAACACTGACATGATAGAACCGAGCAATGATAGTGTCGGCAAGGCAAACTTATCTTTTGTGTTCTTTAGAGCTTTCAGGAAAAGAGCTTCCAATTTCACCAGAGTATTAGAATTGACAAGGAAAGCAGGAAATGGAGTATGCACCAGAAGCATCAGTGACAATAGAAGTATGAAGAAGATTAATGCGAAGTGTATCTATTAGTTCGACGAAAAAAATATTTTGATATCCTTAAGATGACAGTTATTATTAAGATTTTGAAGACTGGAAATACTGGAAAAAAGCAAATAACAGGAGATATCAAAGCTTGTTTAGTATGATAATAGGAAGGGTTTATGAAATCGGCAGAATAGCCAAGGAGAGAGGAGGAGCTGCGAGGAGTGGAAATTTCATAATTGAGGAACTGAGGATCATAGATTCGGAAAGCACAGAGGAAGAGAAACACTAGAACTTTCCTTGACGGTAGGAACAAGTAAAAAATGAGTGAATGTACATTCCACTGTGCATAGGCCGACGCTAAGCGAGGAAAAAAATCGTATTACAGAGCTGTGGACATGAACATAAAGAAAAGGAAGCAAAGAGTTAGATTCCCATTCAGATATGAACTTAATAGACGTTGAAAGATCAAGAAAAGGTTCGAAGAAACTAGTCACGTGACCAGAGAGCAAAAGAATCATCTACATAGCGAAGCCAGAGAAGACTTACCCAAACTGTAGTATGTAGAACAGCTTTGGAATACTCCATGTAAAGATTTGCAGGGACAGGTGATATAGGAGAGCTCATAGCAACACCAAAATTTTCATAGAAAAAAAAGAAACCACACTATGGCGAATACTATCAAGAAAAGTTAGTATGTATAGGAAGATGAAGTAGCCCTTCACTGGCCTTCACTGAGGAATATGGGAACATCCAGAAGAACATTAGTGGAGAGAGTTAGCGTCAAGGTTTAGCTTCTAAGATGTGGCTAAACACGTCCGATAAAGTCTTGAGAGTTATAGAGATAAGCAGGAAAAAAGATATGAAAGCTAGTGAGAATTTTGGCCAGCTGGGAAGTAAGATATAAGAAACAGAATTTCAAGAGGAAATGATTGGGTGAAGAGGAATACCAGGTTTATGGGTCTTAGAAAGATAACAGAAACGTTAAACAGGAAAAAGATTGCAGAGAGTGCGAAGTTTAAGGTTGAAAGCTGTGACGCGATCAAGAAGGGAAATGACGGTGCCTCAGTCAGAGAGCAAGGATTTGGCTTGTCGGAAGAAATTCTCGCGATTGCGGACATCCACCGAATTGCAGTTGTTGAAACACAATAACAAAAGCGTATCTAAGAGAAAAAGTTCATGGTAACGAGGAAGGTAGTCATTCTCTGTAAAAAGACAATCAAGGGCAGGAATGAGAGCGCCATGAACAGTAGAGATGTCAGCGATACTCTGAAAAGTGAGATTGGTGAAAGGAATCAAAGCAAATCCAATCAGTGCCATCACGAGGATTGGGTAAAGTGGCATAGGAAAGATCCCCAACACTCGACTTCACACACTGGTCTCCACTCTTCTGCTTTTCATTAGCATTAATTAAGCCCTCATCATTCATTAAGCTTCATCTCATTAAGCTTTACTCATCGGTGACCTGATTCTCTTTAACACCGGCATGAGAGCGCCTCATACCATTCCACGAATTTCCCTGTAATTATTTATATGTAAGTGAAGGAAAAGAGATTTGCTCATAGCGTCCAGTCGAAAGTATATTTTTTGTAATTATACAATGTTTCGGGTGGTTGTATTTCTTGGTACATGTTTCAGTAACCAGTAGCTTTTTTTCAATGCTACTTTTTCAGCTGTGGACTCCTATTCTCTTTCATGATTGTGGTAATAAATATTCCTTTTTTATATTCTTTTGTATTATATGTGGTATTGTCATGATTTCTCTTATTCCCCCATTTGTTAACGAGACCTTTTTCATTACTGTATTTTCGGTCTTTCGATTATTTTTCTCTAACTACTTCTAAACACTAATTTTACTTCTAATATTACTACGAAGAACTTATGATTTCAAATTTGAATCCTTATATCATTTTCAATAGCAGTGTTGCATTATTTAATTTCTGCCCCGCCATTTCTCGGCGAGTTATGCCATCATTTATCTGCGTCAGAGGTAAATGTAGGTGCTCTTACGTAATACGAGAACGCTATTTCGAAATTTGAAGTCGAAATTGAGCTAGCGATTGAAAAACCGAATAAGCCGAACTCCCTTAAAAATTGGGATATTCCAACGTAACTTAACCTAACGTAATATTTTTTAGCTAAATTCTGTAGAGGATTGGGACAATGCCCTCAGGTATCTTCCATGTATATGTTATTAAGCACCTCTCTTTCCTGTGCTCCGAAGAGTGCGTAGTCGTACTTGGAGCCATTCCGAGTAGTTTTAAAACCTTATTGGCTGTATGCCGGCAGCAACTGGTCCCTGTGTGTTTGAGCTCTGATCTCCCGCTTTGAATTGAGCCTTTCAAGTTATTTAAATAGCTTCACCAATGACATACTTCAATTTTGAAAGTTCTCATTATCATTTATTTTTTTCTGGATTTTGTAGTATTTCCCAAGTTGTGTTCTATAAATAACCCAGTTGACATTACTACATTTAGGTCTTTCACATGTTTCTTTCCTTCTATTAGGTGGTCGTCCTGTGTGTTGTGTTCAGTTCCCATTTGAATTCTTCATTCCATATCTGAGCAGTTGGAATTAGTCACCATTTAACTTTGAGCTGTTGAGAATGAAAGAGGAAGTGAGACCAGAGGTGAAATGAGGCAGTTTGCACTGATTGGGGAATGGAAAAAGGAAGGGCTTTGAGAGAAAGGACATGGGGGAGAGAAACTCGTGACAGGATGGGACAGTGAAGAACGAGTGGACAGACAGAAGGAAAGCTTGAGGAGGGAGGAGTGTGTGGTAAGGATGACGGGCTGGTCGACCTTCATGCTGAGTTGGCTGGATCTTCCCACTCGCTACTTCCATCACGCCGTGCTCTTCCCCGTGAGTCATGTGCAATGGAATTACCTACCACACTTGTGATTGCTGTCCGACATCACTGAGGGTCATTGCTAAGAAAGGTCGCTGAGGAAGAGGCAGGGATGGGGACATCACTGACGGAGGATAGTGGAGGGGACATAACTGAGGGAGGATAGGGGAGAGAACATCACTGAGGGAGGACAGGGGAGGGAACATCACTGAGGGAGGACAGGGGACGGAACATCACTGAGGGAGGACAGGGGAGGGAACATCACTGAGGGAGGACAGGGGAGGGAACATCACTGAGGGAGGACAGGGGAGGGAACATCACTGAGGGAGGACAGGGGAGGGAACATCACTGAGGGAGGACAGGGGAGGGAACATCACTGAGGGAGGACAGGGGAGGGAACATCACTGAGGGAGGACAGGGAAGGGAACATCACTGAGGGAGGACAGGGAAGGGAACATCACTGAGGGAGGACAGGGGAGGGAACATCACTGAGGGAGGACAGGGGAGGGAACATCACTGAGGGAGGACAGGGGAGGGAACATCACTGAGGGAGGACAGGGGAGGGAACATCACTGAGGGAGGACAGGGAAGGGAACATCACTGAGGGAGGACAGGGGAGGGAACATCACTGAGGGAGGACAGGGGAGGGAACATCACTGAGGGAGGACAGGGGAGGGAACATCACTGAGGGAGGACAGGGGAGAGAACATCACTGAGGGAGGACAGGGGAGGGAACATCACTGAGGGAGGACAGGGGAGGGAACATCACTGAGGGAGGACAGGGGAGGGAACATCACTGAGGGAGGACAGGGGAGGGAACATCACTGAGGGAGGACAGGGGAGGGAACATCACTGAGGGAGGACAGGGGAGGGAACATCACTGAGGGAGGACAGGGGAGGGAACATCACTGAGGGAGGACAGGGGAGGGAACATCACTGAGGGAGGACAGGGGAGGGAACATCACTGAGGGAGGACAGGGGAGGGAACATCACTGAGGGAGGACAGGGGAGGGAACATCACTGAGGGAGGACAGGGAAGGGAACATCACTGAGGGAGGACAGGGAAGGGAACATCACTGAGGGAGGACAGGGGAGGGAACATCACTGAGGGAGGACAGGGGAGGGAACATCACTGAGGGAGGACAGGGGAGGGAACATCACTGAGGGAGGACAGGGGAGGGAACATCACTGAGGGAGGACAGGGAAGGGAACATCACTGAGGGAGGACAGGGAAGGGAACATAACTGAGGGAGGACAGGGGAGGGAACATAACTGAGGCAGGACAGGGAAGGGAACATCACTGAGGGAGGACAGGGAAGGGAACATTACTGAGGGAGGACAGGGGAGAGAACATCACTGAGGGAGGACAGGGGAGGGAACATCACTGAGGGAGGACAGGGGAGGGAACATCACTGAGGGAGGACAGGGGAGGGAACATCACTGAGGGAGGACAGGGAAGGGAACATCACTGAGGGAGGACAGGGGAGGGAACATCACTGAGGGAGGACAGGGAAGGGAACATCACTGAGGGAGGACAGGGGAGGGAACATCACTGAGGGAGGACAGGGAAGGGAACATCACTGAGGGAGGACAGGGAAGGGAACATCACTGAGGGAGGACAGGGGAGGGAACATCACTGAGGGAGGACAGGGGAGGGAACATCACTGAGGGAGGACAGGGGAGGGAACATCACTGAGGGAGGACAGGGAAGGGAACATCACTGAGGGAGGACAGGGGAGGGAACATCACTGAGGGAGGACAGGGAAGGGAACATCACTGAGGGAGGACAGGGGAGGGAACATCACTGAGGGAGGACAGGGAAGGGAACATCACTGAGGGAGGACAGGGAAGGGAACATTACTGAGGGAGGACAGGGGAGAGAACATCACTGAGGGAGGACAGGGAAGGGAACATCACTGAGGGAGGACAGGGGAGGGAACATCACTGAGGGAGGACAGGGAAGGGAACATCACTGAGGGAGGACAGGGAAGGGAACATCACTGAGGGAGGACAGGGGAGGGAACATCACTGAGGGAGGACAGGGGAGGGAACATCACTGAGGGAGGACAGGGGAGGGAACATCACTGAGGGAGGACAGGGAAGGGAACATCACTGAGGGAGGACAGGGGAGGGAACATCACTGAGGGAGGACAGGGAAGGGAACATCACTGAGGGAGGACAGGGGAGGGAACATCACTGAGGGAGGACAGGGAAGGGAACATCACTGAGGGAGGACAGGGAAGGGAACATTACTGAGGGAGGACAGGGGAGAGAACATCACTGAGGGAGGACAGGGGAGGGAACATCACTGAGGGAGGACAGGGAAGGGAACATCACTGAGGGAGGACAGGGGAGGGAACATCACTGAGGGAGGACAGGGAAGGGAACATCACTGAGGGAGGACAGGGAAGGGAACATCACTGAGGGAGGACAGGGGAGGGAACATCACTGAGGGAGGACAGGGAAGGGAACATCACTGAGGGAGGACAGGGAAGGGAACATTACTGAGGGAGGACAGGGGAGAGAACATCACTGAGGGAGGACAGGGGAGGGAACATCACTGAGGGAGGACAGGGGAGGGAACATCACTGAGGGAGGACAGGGGAGGGAACATCACTGAGGGAGGACAGGGGAGGGAACATTACTGAGGGAGGACAGGGGAGGGAACATCACTGAGGGAGGACAGGGGAGGGAACATCACTGAGGGAGGACAGGGAAGGGAACATCACTGAGGGAGGACAGGGGAGGGAACATCACTGAGGGAGGACAGGGGAGGGAACATCACTGAGGGAGGACAGGGGAGGGAACATCACTGAGGGAGGACAGGGGAGGGAACATCACTGAGGGAGGACAGGGGAGGGAACATTACTGAGGGAGGACAGGGGAGGGAACATCACTGAGGGAGGACAGGGGAGGGAACATTACTGAGGGAGGACAGGGGAGGGAACATCACTGAGGGAGGACAGGGGAGGGAACATCACTGAGGGAGGACAGGGGAGGGAACATTACTGAGGTAGCAACAGAGACGCATCACCTAGGGAGAGTTACAGGAAACATTACTGATGGAGGGACAGTTACAAGGAGCATTACTGATGGAGGGAAAGTTACAGGGAGTATTACTGAGGGAGGGACAGTTACAGGGAACATTACTGAGGGAGGGACAGTTACAAGGAGCATTACTCAGGGAGGGACAGTTACAGGGAACATTACTGATGGAGGGAAAGTTACAGGGAACATTACTGAGGGACAGTTACAAGGAGCATTACTGAGGGAGGGACAGTTACAGGGAGCATTACTGAGGGAGGGACAGTTACAAGGAGCATTACTCAGGGAGGGACAGTTACAGGGAACATTACTGATGGAGGACAGTTACAGGGAGCATTACTGAGGGAGGGACAGTTACAAGGAGCAGTGCTGATGGAGGGACAGTTACAAGGAGCATTACTGATGGAGGGACAGCTACAGGGAACATTACTGAGGGAAGGGCAGTTACAAGGAGCATTACTGATGGAGGGACAGTTACAGGGAGCATTACTGAGGGAGGGACAGTTATAGGGAACATTACTGAGGGACAGTTACAAGGAGCATTACTGAGGGAGGGACAGTTACAGGGAACATTACTGAGGGAGGGCCAGTTACAGGGAACATTACTGATGGAGGGACAGTTACAGGGAGCATTACTGAGGGAGGGACAGTTACAGGTAACATTACTGATGGAGGGACAGCTACAAGGAGCATTACTGATGGAGGGACAGTTACAGGGAACATTACTGATGGACGGACAGTTACAGGGAACATTACTGATGGAGGGACAGCTACAAGGAGCATTACTGATGGAGGGACAGTTACAGGGAACATTACTGATGGACGGACAGTTACAGGGAACATTACTGAGGGAGGGTCAGTTACAGCGAACATTACTGAGGGACAGTTACAAGGAGCATTACTGAGGGAGGGCCAGTTACAGGGAACATTACTGATGGACGGACAGTTACAGGGAACATTACTGAGGGAGGGCCAGTTACAGGGAACATTACTGAGGGAGGGACAGTTACAAGGAGCATTACTGTGAGAGGCAGTTACAAGGAACATTACTGAGGGAGAGACAGTTACAAGGAACATTACTGACAGAGACAGTTACAAGGAACATTACTGAGGGAGAGACAGTTACAAGGAACATTACTGATGGAGAGACAGTTACAAGGAACATTACAGATGGAGGGACAGTTACAAGGAACATTACTGTGAGAGGGACAGTTACAAGGAACATTACTGTGAGAGGGACAGTTACAAGGAACATTACTGTGAGAGGGACAGTTACAAGGAACATTACTGATGGAGGGACAGTTACAAGGAACATTACTGATGGAGGGACAGTTAAAAGGAACATTACAGATGGAGGGACAGTTACATGGAACATTACTGATGGAGGGACAGTTACAAGGAACATTACTGATGGAGGGACAGTTACAAGGAACATTACTGATGGAGGGACAGTTACAAGGAACATTACAGATGGAGGGACAGTTACAAGGAACATTACTGTGAGAGGGACAGTTAAAATGAACATTACTGATGGAGGGACAGTTACAAGGAACATTACTGATGGAGGGACAGTTACAAGGAACATTACTGTGAGAGGAACAGTTAAAAGGAACATTACTGATGGAGGGACAGTTACAAGGAACATTACTGTGAGAGGGACAGTTAAAAGGAACATTACTGATGGAGGGACAGTTACAAGGAACATTACAGATGGAGGGACAGTTACAAGGAACATTGCTGATGGAGGGACAGTTACAAGGAACATTACAGATGGAGGGACAGTTACAAGGAACATTACTGATGGAGGGACAGTTACAAGGAACATTGCTGATAGAGGGACAGTTACAAGGAACATTACAGATGGAGGGACAGTTACAAGGAACATTACTGATGGAGGGACAGTTACAAGGAACATTACAGATGGAGGGACAGTTACAAGGAACATTACTGATGGAGGGACAGTTACAAGGAACATTGCTGTGAGAGGGACAGTTACAAGGAACATTGCTGTGAGAGGGACAGTTCCAGGGAACATTACTGAGGGAAGGACAGTTACAGGGAACATTACTAAGGGAGGGGCAGTTATAGTGAACATTACTGATGGAGGGACAGTTACAGTGAACATTACTGATGGAGGGACAGTTACAGGGAACATTACTGAGGGAGGGACAGTTACAGTGAACATTACTGATGGAGGGACAGTTACAGGGAACATTACTGATGGAGGGACAGTTACAAGGAACATTACTGTGAGAGGGACAGTTACAAGGAACATTACTGTGAGAGGGACAGTTACAGTGAACATTACTGTGAGAGGGACAGTTACAGGGAACATTACTGAGGGAGGGACAGTTACAGGGAACATTACCGAGGGAGGGACAGTTACAGAGAACATTACTGATGGAGGGACAGTTACAGGAAACATTGGTGACGCTCGACCAGTTGTCTACGCACCAAAACACCATGGTACGTCAGTTGATGTATGGTTATATAACACGTTTAGCTGTGATTGCACCATACATTGACAAGATTACCTGATTACATAGGTAGGGGGTTAAAGGATATTAGAAGTAGAAATCTGGATCATAGAAATATTAATGGAATGGTATAGAAGAATCCCATGTAAGGCATAATAATCCATACTGAGAAGAATAGTAGACAGTATAAAGGATACGTCTCAGTACCCCTGAGAACATTCGGGAACAAGACATTTAAATAGACAAAAGGCACAGTCATTTCCTTTCTTTTAGTAATTAAATAGGTTACACAGAATAATAGCAATCCATATATATAATATTTACTGAGAAATGTATTTTCTCAAGTCACAGGACCTGTTCTAAACGGTTAGAAAAACCCAGGACGAATTATTTTTTTTTTATTATCACACTGGCCGATTCCCACCAAGGCAGGGTGGCCCGTAAAAGAAAAACTTTCACCATCATTCACTCCATCACTGTCTTGCCAGAAGGGTGCTTTACACTACAGTTTTTAAACTGCAACATTAACACCCCTCCTTCAGAGTGCAGGCACTGTACTTCCCATCTCCAGGACTCAAGTCCGGCCTGCCGGTTTCCCTGAATCCCTTCATAAATGTTACTTTGCTCACACTCCAACAGCACGTCAATTATTAAAAACCATTTGTCTCCATTCACTCCTATCAAACACGCTCACGCATGCCGGCTATATATATATATATATATATATATATATATATATATATATATATATATATATATATATATATATATATATATATATATATAAATATGTAGGTAGTAGGTTGGTAGACAGCATCCACCCAGGGAAGTACTACCGTCCTGCCAGATGACTGTGAAACAAAAACCTGTAACTGTTTTGCATGATGGTAGGATTGCTGGTTTCTTTTTCTGTCTCATAAACACGCTAAGATAACAGGGATATCTTGCTACTCCTACTTACACTTTGGTCACACTTCACAGACACGCACATGCATATATATATATACATACATCTAGGTTTTTCTCCTTTTTCTAAATAGCTCTTGTTCTTTTTTATTTCTTCTATTGTCCATGGGGAAGTGGAAAAGAATCTTTCCTCCGTAAGCCATGCGTGTCGTATGAGGCGACTAAAATGCCGGGAGCAATGGGCTAGTAACCCCTTCTCCTGTATACAATTACTAAAAAAGAGAAGAAGAAAAACTTTATAAAACTGGGTTGCTTAAATGTGCGTGGATGTAGTGCGGATGACAAGAAACAGATGATTGCTGATGTTATGAATGAAAAGAAGTTGGATGTCCTGGCCCTAAGCGAAACAAAGCTGAAGGGGCTAGGAGAGTTTCAGTGGGGGGAAATAAATGGGATTAAATCTGGAGTATCTGAGAGAGTTAGAGCAAAGGAAGGGGTAGCAGTAATGTTAAATGATCAGTTATGGAAGGAGAAAAGAGAATATGAATGTGTAAATTCAAGAATTATGTGGATTAAAGTAAAGGTTGGATGCGAGAAGTGGGTCATAATAAGCGTGTATGCACCTGGAGAAGAGAGGAATGCAGAGGAGAGAGAGAGATTTTGGGAGATGTTAAGTGAATGTATAGGAGCCTTTGAACCAAGTGAGAGAGTAATTGTGGTAGGGGACTTGAATGCTAAAGTAGGAGAAACTTTTAGAGAGGGTGTGGTAGGTAAGTTTGGAGTGCCAGGTGTAAATGATAATGGGAGCCCTTTGATTGAACTTTGTATAGAAAGGGGTTTAGTTATAGGTAATACATATTTTAAGAAAAAGAGGATAAATAAGTATACACGATATGATGTAGGGCGAAATGACAGTAGTTTGTTGGATTATGTATTGGTAGATAAAAGACTGTTGAGTAGACTTCAGGATGTACATGTTTATAGAGGGGCCACAGATATATCAGATCACTTTCTAGTTGTAGCTACACTGAGAGTAAAAGGTAGATGGGATACAAGGAGAATAGAAGCATCAGGGAAGAGAGAGGTGAAGGTTTATAAACTAAAAGAGGAGGCAGTTAGGGTAAGATATAAACAGCTATTGGAGGATAGATGGGCTAATGAGAGCATAGGCAATGGGGTCGAAGAGGTATGGGGTAGGTTTAAAAATGTAGTGTTAGAGTGTTCAGCAGAAGTTTGTGGTTACAGGAAAGTGGGTGCAGGAGGGAAGAGGAGCGATTGGTGGAATGATGATGTAAAGAGAGTAGTAAGGGAGAAAAAGTTAGCATATGAGAAGTTTTTACAAAGTAGAAGTGATGCAAGGAGGGAAGAGTATATGGAGAAAAAGAGAGAAGTTAAGAGAGTGGTGAAGCAATGTAAAAAGAGAGCAAATGAGAGAGTGGGTGAGATGTTATCAACAAATTTTGTTGAAAATAAGAAAAAGTTTTGGAGTGAGATTAACAAGTTAAGGAAGCCTAGAGAACAAATGGATTCGTCAGTTAAAAATAGGAAAGGAGAGTTATTAAATGGAGAGTTAGAGGTATTGGGAAGATGGAGGGAATATTTTGAGGAATTGTTAAATGTTGATGAAGATAGGGAAGCTGTGATTTCGTGTATAGGGCAAGGAGGAATAACATCTTGTAGGAGTGAGGAAGAGCCAGTTGTGAGTGTGGGGGAAGTTCGTGAGGCAGTAGGTAAAATGAAAGGGGGTAAGGCAGCCGGGATTGATGGGATAAAGATAGAAATGTTAAAAGCAGGTGGGGATATAGTTTTGGAGTGGTTGGTGCAATTATTTAATAAATGTATGGAAGAGGGTAAGGTACCTAGGGATTGGCAGATAGCATGCATAGTTCCTTTGTATAAAGGCAAAGGGGATCAAAGAGAGTGCAAAAATTATAGGGGGATAAGTCTGTTGAGTGTACCTGGTAAAGTGTATAGTAGAGTTATAATTGAAAGAATTAAGAGGAAGACGGAGAATAGGATAGCAGATGAACAAGGAGGCTTTAGGAAAGGTAGGAGGTGTGTGGACCAGGTGTTTACAGTGAAACATATCAGTGAACAGTATTTAGATAAGGCTAAAGAGGTCTTTGTGGCATTTATGGATTTGGAAAAGGCGTATGACAGGGTGGATAGGGGGGCAATGTGGCAGATGTTGCAAGTGTATGGTGTAGGAGGTAGGTTACTGAAATCAGTGAAGAGTTTTTACGAGGATAGTGAGGCTCAAGTTAGAGTATGTAGGAAAGAGGGAAATTTTTTCCCAGTAAAAGTAGGCCTTAGACAAGGATGTGTGATGTCACCGTGGTTGTTTAATATATTTATAGATGGGGTTGTAAGAGAAGTAAATGCGAGGGTCTTGGCAAGAGGCGTGGAGTTAAAAGATAAAGAATCACACACAAAGTGGGAGTTGTCACAGCTGCTCTTTGCTGATGACACTGTGCTCTTGGGAGATTCTGAAGAGAAGCTGCAGAGATTGGTGGATGAATTTGGTAGGGTGTGCAAAAGAAGAAAATTAAAGGTGAATACAGGAAAGAGTAAGGTTATGAGGATAACAAAAAGATTAGGTGATGAAAGATTGAATATCAGATTGGAGGGAGAGAGTATGGAGGAGGTGAACGTATTCAGATATTTGGGAGTGGACGTGTCAGCGGATGGGTCTATGAAAGATGAGGTGAATCATAGAATTGATGAGGGAAAAAGAGTGAGTGGTGCACTTAGGAGTCTGTGGAGACAAAGAACTTTGTCCTTGGAGGCAAAGAGGGGAATGTATGAAAGTCTAGTTTTACCAACGCTCTTATATGGGTGTGAAGCATGGGTGATGAATGTTGCAGCGAGGAGAAGGCTGGAGGCAGTGGAGATGTCATGTCTGAGGGCAATGTGTGGTGTGAATATAATGCAGAGAATTCGTAGTTTGGAAGTTAGGAGGAGGTGCGGGATTACCAAAACTGTTGTCCAGAGGGGCTGAGGAAGGGGTTGTTGAGGTGGTTCGGACATGTAGAGAGAATGGAGCGAAACAGAATGACTTCAAGAGTGTATCAGTCTGTAGTGGAAGGAAGGCGGGGTAGGGGTCGGCCTAGGAAGGGTTGGAGGGAGGGGGTAAAGGAGGTTTTGTGTGCGAGGGGCTTGGACTTCCACAGGCATGCGTGAGCGTGTTTGATAGGAGTGAATGGAGACAAATGGTTTTTAATACTTGACGTGCTGTTGGAGTGTGAGCAAAGTAACATTTATGAAGGGATTCAGGGAAACCGGCAGGCCGGACTTGAGTCCTGGAGATGGGAAGTACAGTGCCTGCACTCTGAAGGAGGGGTGTTAATGTTGCAGTTTAGAAACTGTAGTGTAAAGCACCCTTCTGGCAAGACAGTGATGGAGTGAATGATGGTGAAAGTTTTTCTTTTTCGGGCCACCCTGCCTTGGTGGGAATCGGCCAGTGTGATTAAAAAAAAAAAAATATGTATATATATTTATATAATTTATATATATATATATATATATATATATATATATATATATATATATATATATATATATATATATTTATATTTATTTATATATATATATTTATATATATATATATATATATATATATATATATAATAATTATATATATATTTATATATATATATAATTTATATATATATTTATATATATATATATATATATAATTTATATATATATTTATATACATATATATATATATATAATTTATATATATATTTATATATATATATATAATTTATATATATATATTTATATATAATTTATATATTTATATATATAATTTATATATATATTTATATATATAATTTATATATATATTTATATATATAATTTATATATATATTTATATATATAATTTATATATATATATATAATTTATATATTTATATATAATTTATATATATATTTATAATTTATATATATATTTATATATAATTTATATATATTTATATATAATTTATATATATATTTATATATAATTTATATATATATATTTATATATAATTTAATATATATATTTTTATATATATATATATAATTTATATATATATTATATATATATAATTTATATATATATTTATATATATATAATTTATATATATATATATATATATATATATATATATATAATATATATATGTATATATATATTATATATATATATTTATATATATATTTGTATATATGTATATTATTATATATATATATAAATTTTTTTATATATATTTATATGTGTGTATATATATATTATATATTATATACATTTATATATATTTATATATACATTTATATATATATATTTATATATATGTATATATATATTATATATATATACATTTATATATATATATATATTTATTTATATGTATATATATATTATATGTATACATTTATATTATATATATATATATATATATATATATATATATATATATATATATATATATATATATATATATATATTTATATATATTTATGCAATAAGTTCACAATAGTTCCTTGATAATGTGAGTAGTCACGACAGCGCTTTGAATTTTTCTTTTCTTTCAGAGTGGTTGTTTTGCTTATATATATTTATATTTATATATATATATATATATATATATATATATATATATATATAGATATATTTATATATATATATATTTATATATATATATATATATATTTATATATAGATATTTATATTTATAATTTATATATATATATATATATATATATATATATATATATATATATATATATATATATATATATATATAGTATCAAGGAACTATAGTTCCTTGATACTGTAAGAAGTCAGGACTGCGCTTGGAATTTCTCTATTCTTTTACAGTTGTTGTTCTGCATATTGCGATATCACCTGTTTACTGTGATCTTAAGGCGCGCGCGTGTGTGTGTGTGTGTGTGTGTGTGTGTGTGTGTGTGTGTGTGTGTGTGTGTGTGTGTGTGTGTGTCGTGCCGAATAGGTAAAACTGGTGAATTAGAAAGAACTGATTTAAAATTATCTCCTTTCTAAAATTTTCTCTTATGCGTTTAAAGGCATATTTCTTCATTTTTTTTTTTAACGTAAAAATTTTTTACCAAAAGAACCTTAGAAATCTTACCTAGCTTTATTGTAACAAGCGCAATTTAAGTTAGCCTAATCCAGCTAAATATATTTTAGATAAGTTTACAATAATTTAATAATAAACACAATGAAATATACTTTTTTCCGTTAAGTTCAGAATTATTTTTGCGAAATTACTGTATGCACAAATTTTAGGCTGTTTTATTCGGCAAAAAGAGCGTTGCTATTTAAGCCAAAACCTTAAATATTACCTATTCGGCACGACGTATTTATATAGGCATGTATGCTAAGAGGCGCTTAAGTGTCTACAAGAGGGCACTTGATAAGTGGCATGAGACTAACCCAGAGACGGGATCCCCGGAAGAACTTGAAGGTAGAGCCAAGGTCGAACATTAAAATGGTATAAAATACCGACAGGTTGTTAGGTAAGACACATATGCAACAGTTAGGTATCTTTATTATGAAACGTTTCGCCTACACAGTAGGCTTCTTCAGTCAAGTACAGAAAAGTTGATAGAAGCAGAAGATACTTGAAGACGATGTAATCAGTCCATCACCCTTAAAGTTTTGAGGTGGTCAGTCCCTCAGTCTGGAGAAGAGTATTGTTCCATGGTACAGACCTGCAATCGACAACTTCCACTAGTGAGAGGGGCTGGGTTTGAGAGGGACCTAACCTTTCAACATCTGAGTTCTTACCTCTCCTAGTGGCCTACGTCTCACCTCCTGGCGCTATAAAAGCTCCATCCTGTCACTTCTTCTCCATATTGTTTCATACTATGGAACAATACTCTTCTCCAGACTGAGGGACTGACCACCTCAAAACTTTAAGGGTGATGGACTGATTACACCTCCTGGCGCTATAAAAGCTCCATCCTGTCACTTCTTCTCCATATTGTTTCATACTATGGAACAATACTCTTCTCCAGACTGAGGGACTGACCACCTCAAAACTTTAAGGGTGATGGACTGATTACATCGTCTTCAAGTATCTTCTGCTTCTATCAACTTTTCTGTACTTGACTGAAGAAGCCTACTGTGTAGGCGAAACGTTTCATAATAAAGATACCTAACTGTTGCATATGTGTCTTACCTAACAGAGCCAAGGTCGGCTGATATATTCCAACCGTTAACATGGCCTGTTGTTAGATGGTTAAGACAGCAGAGATCGGGGTGCAGTAGAGGTGGATGTTTAGGTAAGTACTTTCTTCGTATGGAGACTGAGTCCCGACGTGGATCTTAGTTGTCTCTGGTGTCAAGGTACAGGTACCGTTAATACCTGTATGACTGGAGACCGATGATTTCGATCTTTTGACTGAGGTGAAAATGATTGTCCGGTAATCAGGATACCTGTTGATCATTAACCTTGAGATAATAACCCAGAATAGCCCCCCTAAAGCCCCCTCCAAGCAGTGTGACTTTATTCTGTTGAGGTTCTTAGGCCTTTATCAAAGATACAACCCATAACTAAAGTCAGTGCCGGATCAGCCGGGCTGTGGCTCGTACGTTGGACTGCGTGCGGCCAGCAGTAATAGCCTGGTTGACCAGGCCCTCATCCACCGGGAAGCCTGGTCATGGACCGGGCCGCGGGGGCGTTGATCCCCGGAATAACCTCCAGGTATAACATTGGACTAACTCTCGTATACGTATCTATTTTCTCTTACGTGACCAGGGACAAAAAGTGTTATTTATTTACTCCAGTTGCCTCGCCCAGGATTGAACTCGGAACCTTTAGGTTATGAGTCGACAAAGTAGTATTAACACTGGCTATTGACAACGATGTGGTGATAGTGCCTTCGTTCCTGTGTCAATGATCCTACCTGGACCAATGACGAGTCACAATGAAGAGAGACGAGAAGGGCCAGAATATATACTAGAGGGGACAGGTAACGAAGTGAGAGGTAATGGTAGTGGAAACAGAATAGTAGTAGTAGTAGTAGTAGTAGTCGCATCGAAAGTGGAAGTAGCAGTAGTAGAAGTTAATCTTACACTATCTGCCATAATTTTCCCCAGATTTACACTTATGTTACTGCTACATTTTTATTCCTGCCTCTACCACTGCTGCACTACTACCACTTCTACCACTAATACTACTACCACTACTAATATTTATAATGTTACTTCTGCTTCCACTTTCAACACTACTACTACTACTGTCCACTCTTCCACTACCATTATCTCTGCCTTCGTCCCCCGCCCCTTCTAGCCCTTCTTTACCTCTCGCCCAGGAGTCAGGCGCTCTGGCTGCGGCCCAAGTGCCAGGAATGGCTCAAATGGAGCAAAGATTTTGTGAGTCGAGAGCCTCATACCAGCGAAAATACCAGCCCTTGGATGCCAGAGATTTGGCCCTGACTCCTACACAGCACCTCTGCTACTCCCTGCGAACTCATCGTGAGTGGGGAGTAACAGGCGGGTGTGCTGAGTTGACGTATCGTACCATCGTACACACCAGACCGAAGACGTATCGTACCATCGTACACACCAGACCGAAGACGTATCGTACCATCGTACACATCAGACCGAAGACGTATCGTACCATCGTACACATCAGACCGAAGACGTATCGTACCATCGTACACACCAGACCGAAGACACTAGTTGAACTGAAGATGTGCTGTGCTCTAATTACTCGGCGTCTGACGATTATAGCTAACAGCTACACCACGTGTGCTGAAGGGAACTTACTGTGCCCATGTCATGTGGCTGCCCTCGCCATAGGGCTGTAAACAGTAGCCCACCTGATCCAAAGATGAATCGCTGTGCCCTTGCCATGGGGCTGTATACGTTACTCCACTTAACACGAAGACTCACCGTGCCCCTACCATAGTACAGTAAACGGTACATCACTTTTATAAACTCCGACATCCTTTCGGGAGCCATGATGGGTCATCATCTGGGAAAGACCCGTGTCGCGACTTCGTTCTTGGCAAATGTATTATCATGATCCCTCTCGCCACACATACACAGCACGGCTGTTGCACATGGCTTCTCTCGAATGGAAGAGGACGCGAGGATGTTCCAGAGACGCAACCGAGGACTCGGATGAGGAAATGTGGGGTGCAATCAGGCGAATAAGCTAAGAGACCACTCTTTGGATTCAACGGACAGCGAGGCAAGGGAAACCAATCAGTCCAGTGACAACAGTGAAAATGGATGGATCAAGATATGCCCGTCCCAACCACAGAAATACTGGATGAGGAAGGTTGACAGGAAGTGATCACCGAAGTCAAAGAAGTGACAGAGTTTCCTTGCCTCATATCGGGCAAGCCAAGTCATCGACAGGTAGCAAATTCAGGTTGATCAAAAAGGACACCATGACACCCCATATGCTGCCATAATTCACCTGGAGAGGAAATACTGCCTGAAGATATCATTGTCTCCAAATATGTATGGGGCGTTTATTCTCATTTCCTGAAACATAGTTCTATGAGGTACTGCAGAAGGTAAACAACCTCGAATCACTACTTGTTTTCACAGAGTTAAAATTCATAGAGCGGGTAACAAAAGGCGTATTAATCAATGTGCTATCCACTAGATGAAAACAACAGTAGTCAAAACATGCCGAAAGCTGAGCGGCTCCGAACCAAGAAGGACAGCAACGTAACAACGAGGCACATCTTGATTCAGCATATAGTAAAACTGGGAAAAATTCCTAGCTAGGACGTACGCTCAAGAATCTTCGAGGTTATTCAGGTGCCAGAGGTACAACCACCTCAGCCCCCCGATGTCAATTTAAGGAATTGTGAGGCGTTTGCAGATGGTCTCACTCGACCGAGGACTGCTTGTGTAAACTAAAGAGAGGTGAGGGTACGGAACCTCTGTGTCCGTACTGCGGCAAAAAGAATCATGGCTGGAACCTGTACTGCCCGGAGAGACTCCGCCGGGTCAGAGCAGCATAGAAAATCCCAGTTGTCCAACCTCCATCCTAGAGTAGAGCTATCACCACTGAGCAGCAGTACCCAGGTCACTTTCCATGACAGCGACGGAGGAAACATCAATGACATGGTCACACCCTTGCTCAGCAGGCTCCTGACGCTTCAGCATAAACTCCCACCCCACAATAGCAGCCAACAGGCCCCATGCTACAGGAACAATAAGATTAGGAACAAGATTTGCCCACTCTGGTTAGATCACTGACAGTGATAAGGATGTGTGTGAAATTCTCAATACCTACTTCCTCTCAGTTTTCACCCAGGAAAATACTTGCGATATTCCTGAAATAATAGATTATGTAGAACAGGATAATAAACTATGTACGATTGCGGTAACTAGTGACATGGTCCTTAGACAAATAGAGAAACTAAAACCTAACAAATCCCCAGGCCCTGATGAACTGTTTGCAAGGGTGTTAAATGAATGCAAAGAGAAACTTAGCATACCTTTGGCTAATCTTTTTGACATATCACTACAAACTGGCATAGTGCCTGATAATTGGAAAATGGCAAATGTAATACCTATTTACAAGGCAGGTGACAGGTCCTTGGCTTCGAACTATAGACCAATAAGCCTTACCTCCATAGTGGGAGAATTTATGGAATCTGTAATTGCCGAAGCAATTCGTAATCTTGATAGGTACAGATTGATTAATGAATCTCAACACGGTTTTACAAAGGGGCGTTCCTGTCTTACGAATTTACTAACTTTTTTTTCACTAAGGTGTTTGAGGAGGTAGAGCATGGTAATGAATATGATATTGTGTATATGGACTTCAGTAAGGCTTTCGATAGAGTTCCACATCAGAGGCTATTAAGGAAACTTAAGGCACACGGAATAGGAGGAGAAATTTTTTCCTGGGTAGAGGCATGGCTGACAAATAGGCAGCAGAGAGTTTACATAAATGGGGAGAAATCAGAATGGGGGCACGTCACAAGCGGTGTTCCTCAGGGGTCAGTGTTGGGCCCGTTGTTGTTCACAATTTACATAAACGACATAGATGAGGGAATAAATAGCGACATAAGCAAATTTGCTGATGACACCAAAATAGGCCGTCCAATTCATTCTAATGAGGACACTAGAGCACTCCAGGATGATTTGAATAGACTGATGCAATGGTCGGAAAAGTGGCAGATGCAGTTTAATATTGACAAATGCAAAGTTCTAAATGTTGGACAGTTAAATAACCATGCCACATATAAACTAAATAATGTAGATCTTAATACTACTGATTGCGAAAAGGATTTAGGAGTTCTGGTTAACAGGAATCTAAAACCCAGACAAGAGTGCATTAGTGTTCGCAATAATGCTAACCGAATTCTTGGCTTCATATCAAGAAGTATAAATAATAGAAGTCCTCATGTTGTTCAACTCTATATATCCTTGGTTAGGCCTCATTTAGACTATGTTGCTCAGTTCTGGTCACCGTATTACAGAATGGATATAAATGCTCTGGAAAACGTACAAAGGAGCATGACAAAGATGATCCCATGTATCAGAAATCTTCCATATGAGGATAGAATGAGAACCCTGAATCTGCACTCTCTCGAAAGGCGTAGAATTAGGGAAGATGTGATCGAGGTGTATAAATGGAAAACAGGAATAAATAAAGGGGATGTAAATAGCGTGCTGAAAATTTCCAGCCAAGACAGGACTCGCAGCAATGGTTTCAAGTTGGAAAAATTCAGATTCAGGAACGATATAGGAAAGCACTGGTTTGGTAATAGAGTCATGGATGAGTGGAACAAACTCACACCCACATGAGTGGGTGTGAGTTGGACCCGACTAGCTTGTGCTGCTGGGTCTGGTTCCGTGCTCCATCCTTGAGTGGAGGTGACCAGACTGGGTGGGTCATTAGGCTAATCCGGGGAGGGTGGGTCATTGGGCTATTCTGGGGGGAGACATGGACCTGCTCCGCATGGGTCAGTAGGCCTGTTGCAGTGTTCCTTCTTTTTTATGTTCTTATGTCTTATGAAACATGCCATGTTACCGCTGAGCTATCAAATGATGTCTATAAACAAGTCCGTCAACGAGGTCATTTGCGACCTGATATACTATGTATAAAGCAAAGATATTTGGATTAACTGTTGTAAAGATGTTGAATATATGCATGGTAGGACAAAACAGAGTCCATACGTTTATTAGCAAATATACCTGACTACTCAACACAGGGCCCAGAGATAATCGTGGGCTCCCTGATGGCCTCAGCTCAGCATTTTTTTTTTTTTTGCAGTGGAATGCACAGGGACTACAGCATGATTACGGCCACATAATAGCTATCAACCTCAGACTCTCAAAGACATTTCGACTCGAGATCCTCGGACAGAACATTAAAGGATGAAGAGTCTTATCAGGACGCAGTTCCTGACGAATCAATCAATAAAAAAACTCGCTTCATTTGTGACTCATATATGGTCCAAGTTGGACCAACAACGTCATAACTTTCCTTCTAAATGCAGGTTATTGTGTATTCAAATGGAAAAGAAAGTACACCAGGGTGTTTCTTTGTGTCAGTCTGAAAGAAGAGGTGGTCCCGAAGCTGTCCTTTATCTTTATACCACCGCACGAGAAAGTCTTTACTCAGCCTGAAAGCGGGAGGTCGTCCACATTGTTCACTCACGTAGCCTCATCCCGGCCCCGCCTCACCTGCAGTTCGCTGCCCACACATGCATGACATCACACCATCCCAGGCCGCAGCCACATTACGTCATTACCTGGCTGCATTCCACGTCACCCCCAACTGCTGCAGTGCATTCCTTAATGCCACAACCCCAACCACTGCTCAATGACACAGCCACCCTAACCACTGCCCCATTACACAGCTACCCCCCCACAACTACCCCATGGCACAGCCACAACCCTCACCACTGCCCCGTGACACAGCCATCACCATCAACACTCTCCCATGACATAGCCACCACCATCAACAGGGCTGCTCCGTGACACACCACCATCACCACTACCCCGTGACACAGCCACACGTATCACGATCCATCACTGCACCGCGAAACAGAAAGCAGTATACCTGTCAATGACACTGCCGCCGCCGTCACCACCACCACCACTACCACCACTACCACCACCACCACTACCACCACCACCACTACCACCACCACCACTACCACCACCACCACTACCACCACCACCACTACCACCACCACCACTACTACCACCACTACTACCACCACCATTACCACCACCACTACCACCACCACTACCACCACCACTACCACCACCACTACCACCACCACTACCACTACCACCACCACCACCGTCCCTTGACACGGCAACCATCACCATTACCACTGCCCCTTGACACGGCAACCATCACCACCACTGCCCCTTGACACAACCACCACCATCACCACTCACCCCTTGACACAGCAACCACCACCATCACCATTATCGCATAAAATAGCCTCTTCTACCATCACCAGTGTACCGTGACACGGCAACTGCCATCACTCACTACACTGTAACAAATCACCAGAGACACGTATCACTGCCCCATGCCACAAACACGTATCACTGCCCCATGCCACAAACACGTATCACTGCCCCATGCCACAAACACGTATCACTGCCCTATGCCACAAACACGTATCACTGCCCTATGCCACAAACACGTATCACTGCCCCATGCCACAAACACGTATCACTGCCCTATGCCACAAACACGTATCACTGCCCCATGCCACATTCATCGCCATTACCATCCCTGTACACAGCCGCCACCATCACAACTGCCCCGTGATACTGATACCATCAATGTCTGGTGATACAGTCTCTCAACTATAGCCTCAGGACACAACCACCATTACCTGCCCCAGGATACTGCTAATACCACCACTGCCTAGTGATACAGCCACTTCCTCCTGTTCCCCGTGACACAGCGGCTAGCAACACTGCCCCATGATACAGCTACCAGCAACACTGCACTATGACACAGCTACCAGCAACACTGCCCCATGACACAGCTACCAGCAACATTGACCAATGACACATCGACCACTGCTCGGTAATACTGTCACCACCACACCTGCCGCTTGACATAGCCAAAACCAATGCCGCATGATAGTTACCATCACTGCGCGTGGTACAGCCGCCGCCACCACCACCACTGCACCGGGAAACAGAAATCCTAACCTCTGGAAGGGATACAGCCGCCACCACCGCTGCCAAGCGATACAACCCCCATTACTGACAAGAGAACCACTATAATTGCTCCGGGATACAACCACTACCACTGCTATGATATACAGCCTTCAACATTGACACGGAATACAGCTACTACAACTGCCACAAAATACAATCACCACCACTGCCACGGAATACAGCCACCATCACTGCCACGGAATACAGATACCACAACTGCTGCAGAATACTATCACCACCACTGCCAAGGAATACAACCACTACCACCACTGCCACAGGACACAGTCACCAGCAACACTGCCACAGGACACAGTCACCCGTAACACTGCCACAGGACACAGTCACCAGTAACACTGCCACAGGACACAGCCACCAGTAACACTGCCACAGGACACAGCCACCAGCAACACTGCCACAGGACTCAGTCACCAGCAACACTGCCACAGGACACAGTCACCAGCAACACTGCCACAGGACACAGTCGCCAGCAACACTGCCACAGGACACAGTCGCCAGCAACACTGCCACAGGACACAGTCACCAGCAACACTGCCACAGGACACAGTCACCAGCAACACTGCCACAGGACAGTCACCAGCAACACTGCCACAGGACACAGTCACCAGCAACACTGCCACAGGACACAGTCACCAGCAACACTGCCACAGGACACAGTCACCAGCAACACTGCCACAGGACACAGTCACCAGCAACACTGCCACAGGACACAGTCACCAG
>NC_091365.1:18510115-18522615 GCF_038502225.1 Cherax quadricarinatus | reverse complement strand
GAACTTTAAAGGAGAGGTGGGGATTTTGAAATATGGAGGGGGCATCTGAGCCGTAATGTCGATGCGCCTCTTGCAAGACGTTGACGGCATGAGTGATGATCAGTGTTTCTTGTTTTGGTTCACCATATGACGGTGGGAGACGGCCGGTGACATGGATTCAGTAAGGCGCTGGAAACATTTCTTATAGATCCATGTCCATGTTTACAAGATAGCATTATGCTGGTGCTGCAGGTTTCTCGGCTGTAGATTCATGCTGCAAATCTCACGTTAAACCACATCGCAAAGGTTACGCCACGTTCTGACCCTACGATCTGCATGTCGCAGCAGAAATCGTGAGTCTTCAGACCTAGCATCGTTTTTCCAATTTTCAGCTATCCAGTTTTGGTGAGCCTGTGCCCACTGTAGTCTCAGCTTCCTGTACTTAGCTGACAGGATTGGAACCCGGTGTGGATTTTCTGCTTCTGCATAACCCCTTGTGAAGGCTTACTCAGCCCTGTAACAACTTCAGTCAGTATTACTCAGGCTGGCTCCTCCTCAGGAAAATTAGTGAATAGAAAAAGAAATAATAACAGACAAACATAAACACTTTATTATATAGAAAATATAAAATGTAAAACACTTAAATATGAAATATTAATCCTACATTAAAAAAAATGAAAAATATAAATGATAACTGAATTCAACGCTAATTTAAATGTATATAAAACGTGGGTGTCTGGTGTTGGTGACACTGTTGTTGAAATCGTAGCCGTTGCTGATGATGGGGGGGGTCGCAGGTGTTGGTGACCACCACTGGCTAGATCTTCACAGATTATTGCCGTGAGTATAATATCCCAATGACAGGAAAGAAGGTTCTTTACCGCTGCAATGATGTGGGGTTATGTCCTGCAATTTCATACAGGTGCACAGGTACTTCAATACAAAATGGAGAAGTCTCTAGACGTTAGTTCTTCTCCTGTTCTACTCGTTGATTGCCAGGTGACCCTCTCTGACATCCAAGAGTAGAGCTGGGAGCTGTGAGTCTAGTGATTTACTGTTTAACCAGAGCCCCACACGTCACCTTTCGGGGGGGGGGGGGAAGAGGGAGGGGAAGGGATAGCGGGAGCTAGACTGACCCTACCTTAACAAGCAGCCGGCAGTCAAACTATCACTTTCAGGGAGGGGGAGAAAAAGGCGGGAAAAACGGGAGCTTGACTTACCCTACCTTAACTAGTAGCCGGCAGACAAACTATCAATTTAGGGGTTGGGGGAGAAAAGGCGGGAATATCGGGAGCTAGACTGACGCTACCTTAACGAGTAGCCGGCAATGAAACTATTGTTAATATATATATATATTCCCTCTCTACTCCTATCTATTGAACTTTTCTCTCACACTCCCCCATACCAAGACTTATAGTCAAGGAGTATAAGAAGAATAGGCGAGGAAAAAGTTCTAACATGTGGAAGTCGCGTAAGGCAACAAATCTTCTACTGACTGTCACGACTTAACCAGTCAGAGAAATAATTGGATGAACCATTGATATACACAATATGGAACTTAAAAGCCTGGAGTGCCAATGTCCACCTCAAGAGTCGACTGTTGGTTCCCTTAAAAGTTTCTAGGTATATCAAAGGTTTGTGGTCCGTTTCTAAAATGAATTCTTTTCCCAACAAATAAAATTTAAGTTTGGAGATACCCCACACAAGGGCTAAACATTCCTTTTCTATTGTGGAGTATCTTGTTTCTGCGGGAAGGAGTTTCCGGCTTAGGAAGCATACAGGGAAGGGAGTACCATCATGGTATTGTAGTAATACTGCACCTAAGCCAGTATTGGAGGCATCAGTTCTCAAACAAAATGTTTTATTAATATCTGGAATCTTAAGTATAGGGTCTTTCGAAAAGATACTTTTAATCTCATTAAACTTTTCCCGAGCTACGTCGGAAAGTTCAAGAGGTTCCTTCACAGACTTTTTAAGGAAGTCGGATAAGATGCCTGTAAGATCAGTAAGATTCGGGATAAACCGTGCATAAAAATTTACAGAACCAAGAAAGCTACGCATGAGTTTCTTGGTTTTGGGGAATTTAAATTCTAATAAAGCTTTGATCTTACTGGGGAGAGGCTGTAGAGAGTTATTAGAAAATATCAGACCAAGATATCTAATCTTGTTATACCCAAGGAAGCATTTCTTCGGCTTGGCAGTGAGGCCATGTGAGCGTAACCTATGCAAAACTGATGTTAATGTTTGGATATGTTCGCCCCATGTAGATGTCATTACGTAAATTTTATCAAAATAAACTGAAACATTTGGCATATTACCCAAGACCTTTCTCATCAGTCTCACGTAGGTAGCACAGGCAGTTACCAAACCGAAAGGCATAGTTCTATACTGCATCAATCCTTGGTGTGTAGGAAAAGCAGTGTACTGCTTAGAAGAAGGATCTAACATTACTTGATGATATGCCTGTGCAATATCAATCTCTGAAAAGAAGGAAGAGTCATAAAATTTGTGTAGATCGCTATCTATTAAGGGCATAGGCTCAGCATCCCACCGAGTTATAGCATTAAGGCCTCTGAAGTCAATAGCAAGTCTATATGAATTATCCTCCTTCTTAACCATGACTACTGGTGAACAATATGAAGATACTGAAGGTTCAATGATCTTTAGTTTTAATAATTTGTCTACCTCTCGGTCAAATGCATCCCTAAGGTGAACTGGAACTGGGTATAATTTCCGTTTGATAGGATTGTCCGTCACTAAGTCAATCTTATGGACTACCGTGGAGGTAACACCTGGAATATCAGTAAAAACGTCTGAAAAGTTACTCACACATTGAAGTAGTTCATGTCTCTTATGGTCATCCAAAGATTCATTAATATTAATGGTGGTTGCGTCCGAGTGGTCAAGAGTCACCAAGTCATGTAGTTCTTCATCATAGTCTAAGTTAGAGGTGTCAATTACGCACACTTTACATTCTTCAGTTGTCTTTTAAAGGGGTGGACCGGTAAGCCAGCGGAAGGCCTCGGTCAGATGACCAAAAGCTCCAAAGGCGGGTCATCATCTGACTAAGACCCGCGTCAGGAAACATTTGTCCTGTTTCCTGACGAACCTTACCTAACCTAACCTAACCTTCAGTTGTCTTATCAAGTTCGTGTGGAAAAACTAAGTCAAAGTTATTAAGGCAGTTAACCGAATTTCTTCGGTAATATTTCTTAAGGATGTTGATATGATAAAGCTTAGGTTTCCCCTTGACTTCTATGAGGTAGTCAACTTTCCCACAAATTTTCAATACTTTATATGGACCTTTCCATGCTACTAATAATTTATTTGACTTGATAGGCAAAAGTACAAGAACTTCATCACCTACTTTAAAACTTCTCCTCTGACTTTTGGAATCAAAATAGGTTTTGTACTGGTCCATTGACAAACTTAGGTTTTTCGAAACTATGTCAGAGGTCTCCTCAAGTTTGGATCTAAGGTCAAGGAGAAACTGGTAAGAAGACTGAACCTCAGCATTTACCTCCTCATTAGTCCATAAGTCATGAAGGATGGACAATGGGCCTCTGGCCTGTCTACCATAGAGAAGTTCAAAAGGTGAAAACCCCAAAGAGTCACTGGGAACTTCCCTCATGGCAAACAAAGCACAGGGTAGGTAACGATGCCACTCCTTAGGTTTAAGGGAGCAAAGTTTTCTTAAAATGGACTTGAGAATCGAATGCTGGCGCTCAATCCTCCCATTACAGCTGGGATGATAGGGTGTGGTGAAGAGAGGCTTCACTCCCAGAAGTTGGTATAGATGTTGCATTAAGTCAGATGTGAATTGTGTCCCACGGTCAGACAAAATTTCTCTAGGGATGCCCACTCTGGAGAAGATGGACAAAAGGGCTTCAGCCACCTCTGTAGTAGTTATGGTCTTTAAGGGAACGGCTTCAGGGAAACTCGAAGCATAATCAACTAATGTTAATATATATCTATGTCCCCCAGATGAAAGTGGAGATAAAGATTGGCAGTTTGACCATAGGTACTCGCCTGGTACCTCGGGAGGATGACAGTTGGCAAACTTTACACGATCTACAATAGGTAGTGACATCTGAGGACATTTTAGGCCAAAAATAGGTTTCCCTAATTTTATTTAAAGTTTTACGATGCGAGAAATGTCCGGCCACTGGCAGGTCATGAGCCATTTTAAGAACAGTCTCTCTGCATTGACTTGGAACAACTAAGATGGAATAGTCTATCTCATCTGAATTTAATTTGAATACTGACTTGTACAAGATACCTTTTATATATTCAAATTTATATGAAAAGTTTTTCCTTTGGATCACTTGATTTTGTTTAGCGGCATTATGGCAATTCTGAAGAGAAGGGCAATTACGTTGTAACTTGACAAAGGAGTCCTTCGATATGTCTAAAGGCTTAAAGTCAGGGAAAATCAAAGGATGGACAGTAGGAGAAGCCTGGGCTTTGGTTTGAGCCCTAGTCAAGACATTTATGGTATCAGAGGTGATATCTTCACTTTCATCTAACAAGTGAACCGGTGATCCTACTACCTTGCTTTCGAGAGTAGCATCACTGGTTTTTAATCCCACATGAATCTCGCGAGACATTGTCTCATCTGAACTTTCGAGGGGCTTCTCTGACTCTACAGGAAGAGGATCTGAAACACTTATATCCATCTTTGGTGATGAAAGGTCAACCTCAGAAGGAAGAAGGGCACCTTTTACATTACCTATTAGTACGGAGCAAGAAGTGATGGGAGCTAGTACGGCTTCAGACCAACCTGTGAACTATTTAGACCTAATGTAACAACGGATGGTAGGAAAAGTGTCTGTACGGCCCAAGTAGTCTGAAAGTATAGCAGAGGAATGAGTGTCTTTAAGGTTAGGAAACAGCTTATCAGAAATGACTATACATGTGCATCCAGTGTCTCGTAAAATGGTAGATACATTAAGTCCATTAACTGTTCCTGAACAGAAGGGTGCTTGGTCATTACAGTCTTTAAAACATCTTCCAACTTTTTGGACCTTCTTAGAAGAACAATCTGGACGTTTATGTCCCTTAACACCACACAAATGACAAACAGGAATAAAAGAAGTCATTTTACTTTCCACTAGAGGCTTTGATTTCTTAAGGTCTGATGAACCCTTGCCCTTAGGGTTCGATCCCTTTAGGTCTTTATAGGAATTGTGAGCCTCAGCATACAGGCCAGCAGCCTCAGCAACTTCCTCAGCTTTAATCAGGTTACGTTCTCTAATGAATGTTCGTATCTGGTGAGGAAGAGCTGTCAGGAACTGGTCAGCAACCATGAAGTCTCGAAGAGATTCATAACTGTGATCAATTCCTGAACTCTCTATCCAAAAGTCGAACAAACGAAAGAGTGTTACCTGTAACTGTTGAAAGTTCTGGTCAGGCTGTAAGGTGGCATACCTGAAATCTTTCCTGTAAGAATTAGTGTTTTTTTTGATATGCTTTAAGGATTGCCTTCTTTAGTAGGTTATAATTACATATGATATCCTGCGACAAAGTTGCATAGATATTCAAAGCAGTACCAGAAAATAACATTCCTAACCTGGTAGCCCAGGTGTCAGCAGGCCATTCACAGAGGGTAGCAGTATTCTCAAACCTGATAATGTATGAAGTAATGTCTTCACCCTCTGTGAAGGGAGGTAAATTAGGTGTTGGAATATGTGCACTAGCTGCACGTTGTTCCATTACTCCTTCATCTAATTGCTGTTGTGAGAAAGTTAACTTTTTATTCTCTAATTCAAGGCGAGCTTGCTCGAGCTCGCGATCCTTTTCTCTCTCCCTTAACTCATATTCTCTTTCCTTTGCTCTTTCCTCAAGTTCCCTTAATTTAACTTGCTCCTCACGTATCTTAGCTTGTTCTTCACGTACTTTAGCTCTTTCCTCACGATCAAGTCTGTCACGCTCTTTTTTGTCTTCTCTCTCTCTTTCTAACTTTCTTTCTTCTCTCTCAATTCTCTCTCTTTCAAGTCTTTCCTGGATCTTAGCACTAATGAAAGATTCTAAATTTTTCCCTGTTATTCCTAACTTACTTCCAGCATTCATCCAAAACTGGTATTCCTCCATGCTTGCAAGAATAACTTAAACTACCAGGGGAAATGAAACGGGTATTAAAGAAAACGGAGGGTTCAATTCCTGCTCCGCTCAAACTGTAAATAAACCAGAGGGCTCGATCCCTGCTTCAATTAAACAATATGTATTAACGAAAACGAAGGGTTCTATGCCGGCTCCGAGCAAACAGTAAGTATAATGGGGTCCCTTGACCATCCAATCTTCTGACCAACAAATCAAGAGTGTCCAATGACAGTTCCCTTGATATAATGAAGAGCTCAATGAAACAAGTTGTCACTGGAAAATCTCGGGTCCCTAGAGTCTAATCCTCCAAAGTGTTTCAAGCTCACATACAATTAGGTGGCAGAATTAAATATTATATCCTGCCTGACTTGACTTACAATAAATTGAGACTATAACAATCACCAAATCTTTTAAATACCTGTACTGTAGTCCTTCCATAGAGAATGATTACTCATGGCTGGTGGTAACCGTCTGTGGTATGCAGCGTTGAAGGTCCAATGGTAGATTCGAGATGGAGTTGAATCTTGATTCAGTAGAGTTGTATCTTGGCAAGGTCGCCACTTGTGAAGGCTTACTCAGCCCTGTAACATCTTCAGTCAGTATTACTCAGGCTGGCTCCTCCTCAGGAAAATTAGTGAATAGAAAAAGAAATAATAACAGACAAACAAACACTTTATTATATAGAAAATATAAAATGTAAAACACTTAAATATGAAATATTTATCCTACATTAAAAAATTAAAAATTAAAAATATAAATGATAACTGAATTCAACGCTAATTTAAATGTATATAAAACGTGGGTGTCTGGTGTTGGTGACACTGTTGTTGAAATCGTAGCCATTGCTGATGATGGGGGTAGGGGGGTCGCAGGTGTTGGTGACCACCACTGGCTAGATCTTCACAGATTATTGCCGTGAGTATAATATCCCAATGACAGGAAAGCAGGTTCTTTACCGCTGCAATGATGTGGGGTTATGTCCTGCAATTTCATACAGGTGCACAGGTACTTCAATACAAAATGGAGAAGTCTCTGGACGTTAGTCCTTCTCCTGTTCTACTCATTGATTGCCAGGTGACCCTCTCTGACATCCAAGAGTAGAGTTGGGAGCTGTGAGCCCCACACATCACCTTTCGGGGGGGGGGAAGAGGGAGGGGAAGGGATAGCGGGAGCTAGACTGACCCTACCTTAACAAGCAGCCGGCAGTCAAACTATCACTTTCAGGGAGGGGGAGAAAAAGGCAGGAAAAACGGGAACTTGACTTACCCTACCTTAACTAGTAGCTGACAGACAAACTATCAATTTAGGAGTTGGGGGAGAAAAGGCGGGAATATCGGGAGCTAGACTGACCCTACCTTAACGAGTAGCCGGCAATGAAACTATTGTTAATATATATATATATATATATATATATATATATATATATATATATATATATATATATATATATATATATATATATATATTCCCTCTCTACTCCTATCTATTGAACTTTTCTCTCACACCCCTCAACTTCAAGGTTCGACGTGTTGTGCATTCAGTGATGCTCTTCTGCATACCAATTCTGAAACGCTCGGTTATGTGAGTTAGTCGCCTGGTCAGCTTGAACCAGTCTGGCCTTTCTCTTGTGACCTCTTTCATTATCAAGGCATTATCGCCCACAGAAAAACTGCTCCCTATATGTTTTGTTTCACTGCATTCTATGTAAACTCTAGAGACTGTTGTGTGTGAAATTGCCAGATTAGCACAACAGTCATTCCACGATTAAAATCATGCAAGGAAATTATGCAAGGAATGTCGAAGACTCAATTGGTTGCCAAGTATTTGCAAGTCCATGGTTGAAGATTCAACTTCAGAACACTTGTTTATTTCTCCGTCGGTTAGTAAACCCTTTTCTATCCAACGCTTGGTCACCTACCATGAGCTTCATTTTTTTTTCGTCTGTGCACAACCCACCTTCCTCCCACTTACCATGAATCTCCTTCTCTCCACCAGTGCTTGGCCTTCCTGCCATCAACCTCCTTCCAACCTGAGCCACATCTTCCTGCCTTCCACGTGCCATCAACCCCAACTTACTACTAGTGCCCAGCCCTCCTACAGCCAACCTACCATGAACCTACCTTCCACACCGGCATTCAGTTCGGTCTCCCACTTACCAATCTTAATCTCCTCACCCGTGCCCACCCTTCAGTCCTCCTACCATGAACCTCTTCTTCACCCATGCACAACCCTTATTACTCCCACCTATCATAACCCTTTTGCTCTCCACTCATGTCCAGCCCTTTATTCAACCTACCACGAACTTTTCTTCATCAATATCTAGCCCTCCCACCTATGCCCTCTCCTGACCCGCGCCTAACCTTCCTACACCCTACCATGAATCACGCACTCCCAAGTGATGCTCATACCTCCTGCCTTCCACCTACCATCAACCCTTCACTCCCCACTAAAGCCCGAGCTTCTTGCTACCAACCAATCAGGAATCTCCCTCTCCCCCTTCCAACCCGTGACCTGCTCTCCCAACACAACTATCATCAACGTGCCCTCCTTCACCACCACACAACTATCATAAACGTGCCCTCCTCCACCACCACACATCTATCATCAACGTGCCCTCCTCCACCACCACACTGTCTCTTATTCGGCCACTGTACCGTGACCGTTAGTATAAGCTATGCAAACTATTAGCTTCCAGCAATTCCAGTTTATCCTTAGATAACATCATCGAAGAAGCACGAGCAAGACTTTGCTTGCCTCACACATCATGTGAATAGAAATTGTAATTTCTGATTAAGAATAATTAGTATAAACTACAAATTAGTACACACACACACACACACACACACACACACACACACACACACACACACAAGGTGTGTGTGTGTGTGTGTGTGTGTGTGTGTGTGTGTGTGTGTGGACAAGGTGGACAAAGACAGAATGTTTCAGAGATGGGACACAGCAACAAGGGGACACAGTTGGAAGTTGAAGACACAGATGAATCACAGGGATGTTAGGAAGTATTTCTTCAGCCACAGAGTAGTCAGGAAGTGGAATAGTTTGGGAAGCGATGTAGTGGAGGCAAAATCCATACATAGCTTCAAGCAGAGGTATGATAAAGCTCACGGTTCAGGGAGAGTGACCTAGTAGCGACCAGTGAAGAGGCGGGGCTAGGAGCTAGGACTCGACCCCTGCAACCTCAACTAGGTGAGTACAACTAGGTGAGTACACACACACACACACACACACACACACACACACACACACACACATAAGCACCCACGCACACATACGCACAAAGGGATACGCACAAGGTTTCACACCTTTTGAAAACTGACCTGGCACATCCTCCCTCCCTATTTCCCTCCCCCTCTCTCTCTCAAACCCATACACACACACACTTGCACACACAAGCAAACGGTCCCTTCCCCTCACAGTCCAACCCCCTCATGGTTTCCAACTCTCTCACTGTTTCCCCTCCCTCCAATACCTATTCTGGCCCACCACAGTCCACCCCTCCACCCTCTCAGGCATTACCCCTCACCCCCCCTTCTCCCCTTTTCACCTACCTCCCACTCAATACCTCTCTCGACCCCCTGCAACCAAAATTAGATGAGTACACTCACACAAAGCACACACACACACACACACACACCAGGAGGCCAGGAGCTAAGACTCGACCCCTGCAACCACAAATAGGAGAGTACACACACACACACACCAGTACCCACACCCAAACACACGAATACCCACACCCAGCCACACCCAAACACACGAATACCTACACCCAGCCACACCCAAACACACACCCACACTCAAACACTCACCCAACACGTGTGCGCACACATTCTGAGCACTCGCACGCATAACACACACACGTCGACGCACGCACTCTGTCCCAAAACTAACGCTCACACAAGCACAAGCGTACACACATATGCATGCACACAAGCCAGTTGGCACCTCACTGTGACTTGATAGTACCCTACCCATTCCTGTCCTACTCTCTCTCTCTCTCTCTCTCTCTCTCTCTCTCTCTTTCATCTCTCCCTTTTCTCTTCCTCCCCATCCCCCTATTCCCCTCTCTTTTCCTTTATCTCCCTCCTTTCTCTCCCTCTAGCCCCTTTCCCACTATCCACCTATCACTCTCCCTGTCCCCCACACATACAAAAACAGCACACATACACATTACAACACCTAACCCATAAAAAATGGGTCAGAGGGAAAGTCGAAGGCTCAGGGGTTCAGAAGAAGATGGTCCAGGTAAGGAAGAATGGATGGAAGCACATTGTAAAAGGATGGAACAAGAGTGGGAGAGCAAACTAAGCGAGCTTTCTGCAACAATGGAGAAGAGGATGGAGGCAGAGAAGAAGAAATGGAAGTCGCATGCTGAAGCCACAAAAGTCAGTTTATGGGCCCTAGAATATGAGGTAAATAGGCTGAAGCAAGTTACAGTGCTGTTGCCTAGAGGAGACATGACATCTGAAGCAGGTACACCCCTACTGAACGAGGAGCCCAATGGAAAGGAAGGAGACAGGACTTATACCAAGCAGGGCTGAGGAATGAAGGAGGAGAGCTGTTGGCAGAAGGCATAGCAGTAAGAGAGGAGGAAAAAGTTGAAGAGAACAGAGGCACGACCATACCACCAAGAGTTACAGGAAAAAAAATGGCCATGTACAAATGGGACCCAGAGGCACAGAGGGAAAGGCAATGGGAGGAGGAGAGGGAGAAGTCAATGTTTATTCATGGGCTTCAGGAGAGCAAGTGGAGGACACACAATGAAAGATGGCAAGAAGAAAAACAGGAAACTGAAAACATCAGAGAAATAGGCAAGGAGGACATGGCTGAGATAGTAAATTTTCAGAGAATAGGAGGGTACTTGAAGGGGAGAAATTGGCGAGTCAAACCGATTTTCAAGACAGAAATGGTGCGGAACAGGGTCCTGCAAGAGAAACCATGCCAAAGGAATCATTTACATGCAAGAGGGTGTTCCTAGACTGCGACAGAAGAAGAACAGAATGACAGCTGAGGGACAGAACACAGGTTGGTAGACAACTACCCAGGGAGGTACTACCATCCTGTAAAATGCATGTGAAAGGGAAACCTGTAGTTGTTGTACACAATGGTAGGAATGTTGGTGTCCTTTTCTTTGTCTTAAAAACATGCTAGAAAGAAGGTATGTCTTGGTATTTTAAGTTACATTTAGGCACATCATATATACATATACACGTGGTATAAACCTTGGTAATAAATACCGACAAGTTGGTTTAGAAAGACACGTAAGCAAACACTATAACATATTTATTAGAAAACGTTTCGGTCCTGGGACCTTGATCACTTCTAACATACAGAGGTAGAAAGACATTATATATATAGGCGGAGAGTGAGGTGTGACGCACGTGACCTGAGGAATGTCATAAGAACATAAGAATGGAGGAACACTGTAGAAGGCCTACTGGCCCATGCGAGGCAGGTCCTTATCAAAACAACTTCTACCTATGATGAGGACGGGTAGACGATGAAATCATGTGACTCCTGTGTTGTTGGGTTGGTGCTGCTTAAGTATCATGCATGCCAATGTTTTTGAAATTTTGTAGTTTCCAGTGTTGCGTTCTATAGTGTCGGTGACGGCGATTAGCGAGGCTTCTAGGCACCGTCGGCGTCTGAGGTCTGGTTCGGTGAGAACGAGTTGTGCCTCGTTCCAGTTCATCAAATGCCCCGTGGAGTCTCTGTGGAGGACAGAGGCGTACCTTACATCGTCTCTGTTAGAGGCATTTAGATGTTCATTCAGGCGGACTGCAAGATCTCTGCCTGTCTCGCCTACATATTTCTTGGGACAGAACCCACAGGGGATAGTGTAGACGCCTGCTGTAGAAGTTAAAGGTGTGGGGCTGTGTTTCGTAGTGAGGTCTTTGATAGATGATGTGTTTATGGTGGAAACGTTGATGTTACTCATAGCAAGTGCCCGGCGAGTATTCGTGGCAACATCGCCACATGGGAGTACTATGAACTGTTTAGGGGGCTGTTCCATGGGTGGTTTGTTGAGGATAGCTTGTGCCTTGAGTCTGCAATCTCAGATGAAGAAAGATGGGAA
This sequence comes from Cherax quadricarinatus, assembly GCF_038502225.1. NCBI lineage: Eukaryota > Metazoa > Arthropoda > Malacostraca > Decapoda > Parastacidae > Cherax > Cherax quadricarinatus. The sequence continues at coordinate 18,510,446 of NC_091365.1, read as the reverse complement.
CTGAAGACGTGTAAAGGCTTGTGTTATGTAAGTGCATTCTTCTTCTAGAAAACAAGGGCTGGAGATGCGAAGAGCTCTCAAGAAGAAGCCAATGAGGACTCCTCTCTTAGTCTTGGTGTGAATAAAAGTGTATAAGATCGTCCTTGTTGGTAGGTTTTCTATACACTTTGAAGAGAAGTTTGTCACTGTCGGGAGATCTGCACAGTAGAACGTCGAGGAAAGGAAGTTTGCCATCATTTTCGAGTTCAAGTGTAAACTGTTTTCCTGCCAAAACCCATACCACTAACTATTCCTAGTTTAAAGTCATAACTGCTCCCTCCACTGCAGTTGC
>NC_091365.1:18375115-18505115 GCF_038502225.1 Cherax quadricarinatus | reverse complement strand
TCATGAACGGTTTGAGTGTAAGGTAACACTCACGAAGGGTTGGCGTGTAAGGTAACACTCATGAAGGGTTGGTGTGTAAGGTAACACTCACGAAGGGTTGGAGTGTAAGGTAACACTCATGAAGGGTTGGTGTGTAAGGTAACACTCACGAAGGGTTGGCGTGTAAGGTAACACTCATGAAGGGTTGGCGTGTAAGGTAACACTCATGAAGGGTTGGCGTGTAAGGTAACACTCATGAAGGGTTGGAGTGTAAGGTAACACTCATGAAGGGTTGGAGTGTAAGGTAACACTCATGAAGGGTTGGCGTGTAAGGTAACACTCATGAAGGGTTGGCGTGTAAGGTAACACTCATGAAGGGTTGACGTGTAAGGTAACACTCATGAAGGGTTGGAGTGTAAGGTAACACTCATGAAGGGTTGGCGTGTAAGGTAACACTCATGAAGGGTTGGAGTGTAAGGTAACACTCATGAAGGGTTGGAGTGTAAGGTAACACTCATGAAGGGTTGGCGTGTAAGGTAACACTCATGAAGGGTTGGCGTGTAAGGTAACACTCATGAAGGGTTGGCGTGTAAGGTAACACTCATGAAGGGTTGGCGTGTAAGGTAACACTCACGAAGGGTTGGAGTGTAAGGTAACACTCATGAAGGGTTGGTGTGTAAGGTAACACTCATGAAGGGTTGGTGTGTAAGGTAACACTCATGAAGGGTTGGTGTGTAAGGTAACACTCATGAAGGGTTGGTGTGTAAGGTAACACTCACGAAGGGTTGGAGTGTAAGGTAACACTCATGAAGGGTTGGAGTGTAAGGTAACACTCATGAAGGGTTGGTGTGTAAGGTAACACTCATGAAGGGTTGGTGTGTAAGGTAACACTCATGAAGGGTTGGTGTGTAAGGTAACACTCATGAAGGGTTGGTGTGTAAGGTAACACTCATGAAGGGTTGGTGTGTAAGGTAACACTCACGAAGGGTTGGCGTGTAAGGTAACACTCATGAAGGGTTGGTGTGTAAGGTAACACTCACGAAGGGTTGGAGTGTAAGGTAACACTCACGAAGGGTTGGAGTGTAAGGTAACACTCATGAAGGGTTGGTGTGTAAGGTAACACTCATGAAGGGTTGGTGTGTAAGGTAACACTCATGAAGGGTTGGTGTGTAAGGTAACACTCATGAAGGGTTGGTGTGTAAGGTAACACTCATGAAGGGTTGGTGTGTAAGGTAACACTCACGAAGGGTTGGCGTGTAAGGTAACACTCATGAAGGGTTGGCGTGTAAGGTAACACTCACGAAGGGTTGGAGTGTAAGGTAACACTCATGAAGGGTTGGTGTGTAAGGTAACACTCATGAAGGGTTGGTGTGTAAGGTAACACTCATGAAGGGTTGGTGTGTAAGGTAACACTCATGAAGGGTTGGCGTGTAAGGTAACACTCATGAAGGGTTGGTGTGTAAGGTAACACTCATGAAGGGTTGGTGTGTAAGGTAACACTCATGAAGGGTTGGTGTGTAAGGTAACACTCATGAAGGGTTGGTGTGTAAGGTAACACTCATGAAGGGTTGGCATGTAAGGTAACACTCATGAAGGGTTGGTGTGTAAGGTAACACTCATGAAGGGTTGGCGTGTAAGGTAACACTCACGAAGTGTTATTATTATTATTAAATATTCGCCGGTATTCTCCCGGCCCGGGCCTTTACCAAGTGGTGGCCCGGCCCTCACGAAGTGTTGGGAGGGTTCGTGGAGATTTGGTGATTGGAGTTAAACACAAGTCGTTGGGTGTTAACGCTTATATTGCAGACTGTGATAAGGGAGAGCCCAAACTGCCTGTCCTATCGCCTGCTAGGGCTACGGAGAACTGAGGCCTAGGGCCGGGAGAATAGCGCTCACATCCGCATCATGTGACGTCACACAAGCTAGTCACTGAGCCTAGCAAGGGGTCGTGTATGTAAAACATATGAATGGTACTATGATACTCAGATAACATACACATATACGGGATCAGCAACTATGCTGACAGCTCGGTCATGTTACGTATGTCGTCTCGACATACAATACTATGCTATAGACTGAACAGGCATGTGGCTCTGGGCTGATTCTATACAATGGCAAGGACATGTGTAACTTAGAACTAATAGATGGTATCGTAATGGATGTTAACGTAATGGGTGTTAACGTAATGGGTGTTAACGTAATGGGTGTTAACATAATGCATTACGAATTATAAGAACAAATCATGGTATAATAAAGGATGGAATTGATCGATCGATCTGTATTCATGCACTCTACGGATTCTGAGGAAGAATATATATATATATATTTACAAAGGTGAAAGTAAATTAACAGCAAAGGCAGATCTGGCACACACAGATCATTACTGCTAATCTCAGAATTTGGAGGGATCGTGAACACAAAAAAAAAAAATCTGAAAAACTGATCAGCTAATTACAAACACACAGTGGACAACTTCATTCGTCTTGAACATCTAATTATGCAGGCTATGTACATTTAAACCCAACTCTGAGAGGGTAAGATTTACAAATGCAGAATGGTTATCATCTTTGGGTGGATCAAATTCTTCTGCATTGGCTAACACATGCCTTGACTGAGGGGGATCTGAACGAGTATCTACAAAAGATACTTGGGGGTTTCTCATCACTTGTCGTGTATGCAAAGAATAATGACATTTAGGCTGATTATCTGACTGAGTATTAGAGGTAGAGGGTACAGAGTCAGAAGGATTGTCAGCGACTGACACATTAGTCTGGGTAGAAATATCATCCTCGACATCGCATACTAATTTCATATGATCTAAATGCTATTCCTTATACTGACCAATACTAATTTCTCTAACCTTATACTTATTACCATTGATATGTTCAACTATTCGATAAGGGCCAACAAACTTTTGATCGAGCTTAGGCATTGCAGATGTTTTGTTGAAGTTAGCATTACTCTGGAACCCACTTTAACTTCTGTCGGCTTAGCACGGCTATTAGTTATTCTAGTAAATTCTGCTGTTGATTTATGAAGTGTTTCACGGATTCTTCTAAAAACACTTTGAGCTATGATGGTACGAGTTACTATGAAATCATCAGGGTTATAATTGGGTTTCGGAGTGGAATATAACAACTCATAAGGCAAACGTTTGTCTACACCGTACAACGCATAATGTGGAGTGTCACCTATAGAAGCATTGTAAGCAGAATTTATAGCACATTGAACATTCGGTATAACTTCATCCCAAGTTTCACTATTGGGGTTGATAGTGGCTCTCAAAACATCAAGTACTTTCTTATTTGTTCCTTCTGCCAAACCATTTCTCGCAGGATGATGGGGAACAATGGTTGACTTAGAGATCTTGTACATGGTACACAAATTTTTAAGTATCTCGTTACAGAATTCACCTCCATTATCTGTTACTAGGGACTTAGGGGTGGTATGCCTGCAGATAATGCGTTCTTTTAACGCTTTAGCTACTGTCTCGGCAGTCTTATCTGCAATAGGAACTAACTCACAATATCTGGTGAAATTGTCTACCAAAACACAAAGATGTTTGTTACCTTGGAGGGAACATTTAAAATTGGTTAACAAATCAAGCGCAACTCTTTCCCACGGTTCGCTAGTAGTTGGATACACCTGGATTGCTTTAGGACCATTGATATTTCCTTTATGCTGCATACAGACACTACATTTCTTAACATACTCGGAAATGCCAGTTGCCATACTTGGCCAAAAGTATTTTATTCTGGCTTGTTTCACAGAACGATCCATACCAGGGTGTGAAACACCTGGTGCATCGTGAACTAGCTGTACAGCTACATTCACTAGTGACTGTGGATTTACTAATTGGTATACCCTTCTGCTTGGAGTACCCAACTCGGCTGTGCGATACAGTAATTCTTGACTCATGACAAAGTCACTAATGGGTGCTGGTGTCTTCACAGTCAGAATAAGATCTTCCTGGAGCAGGAATCGAATCACACCAGACCACATGGGATCTATTCTTTGAGCATTCTTTACGTCCTCGGCAGTAAACGGAGGGTCTGCAGTTACTATACTAACATGTCGCGATAAAGCATCTGCGACTACATTTGACTTGCCAGGTAAGTGTTCAAAGATAGGATTGAACTCTTGGATAGTCAAGGTCAATGGAAAACGGCCGACGTGTTAAAACATTCCATTTCTTAAATTTCATTTTAGGTTCCTGTCATGCCCCTATGGTTAACCTTTCTTAAATATTACATTGCGGTTATTTCCTTTAATAGCTAAATTGGAAATGAACGTCCTTGTATTATTAAGGCTAATTCTTATTAACAATTATTATAATTTATGTAACATGGCCATAAGTTTAATTGGAGGTATAGTAACCTGCCTGCCGCCCGGTGTGCCGGTGTATGGTTAGCCGTGATGTTCGATGGTTATACCACCCTTTCCCCCCCCCTTTATGTTCAACTATACCGAGTGTTGGTGAGTCACGTCACGTGACCCACTTGACCTGTATGCTCAAGGTTGAGGGACGAGCAGTGAAGAAGTAGCAGCCAACGAGAACACTCCTGCTCGTCTCTGGTAACTGGCCAAGGTTTAAAATCCGGCCTGGACATATTCTGTTTTATTCTGACTGCTTCCAATTGGGAAACAAGACTTCATACATTAAAGTAATCTCTATATACATATATGTTATATCTAGGATCTCCTCCTAATCATCTGTTATGAAAGCCTTATATACATTTTGGATAATATAGAACATGCATTCTTAACTTATATACGATAATTCGTATATTATTTCTGGCTTTTGTTGTATTATTAATATACTTAATTAAAATTAGGCATTCCGGAGGATCACTATTATTACCCTAACCTCTCTGACCAAAGTTGTTATGCTCTAAAAAGAAGGAAATAGTGGTTACAATACTTTGGAGTGTAACAGTTCCTCCCTGACGTCCAGCTTCCGTCTGCAAGTTTACATCGCTAGTGTTTTTGTTTCCTTTTTCTGAGCAAAAACTCTATTGTCTCCCGTGACGCTGTGTTATCTCATTAAACTTACTGGAAATCATTTATACGTATTCTATCTCCATTCTGGAACAATACAATACTATTGAACACCAGCTCATTGCATGAATGACTCATAGAATGTTTCATTACAGTAGCCTGACTCAGTTTCCAGACATTGCTTTGTCATACTGCTTGAGAGTTTCGTACTTAATTCATTTCATTGGTGGGCATAAGTTCTCAGAATATATCAAGTTAGCACTAGTGTGTGCTGTTGCTTGTGCCTTCTGACATCAATACTGTTGTGAATATATATAGTCTAGATCCTCACATTTAACTTTTAATTCTTGAAGACTACTCACCCATTTGTTCTGGTGTTTTTATGAGAATAAATATAAAAAGTTATTAAACGTGTGTTATTTTTTTTTTTTTTATTCGCCGGTATTCTCCCGGCCCGGGTCTTTTCCAAGTAGTGGTGACCCGGCCTTGGCTCCCTTTCTGGGGAGTGTCTCGAGACTTAAGTCTCCCATGGGAGGAGGTACAAGTACCTCCTCATCTTTGGGACCAAGTGTCCCCAGGCCTAGCCACATTCCCCGCCCTCACGGGGCTCGTAGGGAGAAGCTAGGCCTCTGGTCTGCCATCTACCCCGCCTCAAAGGGGCTCGTGGGGATGGCAGTCTTATGAGCTGCAGATGGTAGCAAGCTCATGCCTTTCTTGACCTTTTCTAAACGTGTCTTCAGTGACCTTCTTTATCCGAGAATCACTCACCTACAACCCCCTCCACCCTCCCTACTGCCTCACTCACATTTATAGACTCGTTTCCGTCTAACACTACTTGTTCTGTAACCTCTGACGTGAGTTTATCCCTGAGTTGCAACATGGGGCTGGGGTGTTCCCCTCACGGTGACCGTAACCACCTCCACATAACTTCCGGTGGAAATACCTGTTCAACAAACATTGAACAATTTCCTGTGTGTGTGTGTGTGTGTGTGTGTGTGTACTCACCTAATTCACCTAATTGCGATTGCAGGGGTCGATACTCAGCTCCTGGCCCCGCCTCTTCACTGAACGCTACTACAGCCTCTGCTGTATAGTCCTTGTGGCTTAGCGCTTCTTTTTGATAATAATAATACTACAGCCTCTCTCTCCCTGCTCCCTGAGCCTTATCATACCTCATCTTCAATCTATGTATGGTTCCTGCCTCCACTACATCACTCGCCAAACTGTTCCACTTCTTGACCACTCTATGACTGAAGAAATACTTCCTAACATCCCTGTAACTCTTCTGAGTCTTCAGCTTCCAAGAGTGACCCCTTGTTTCTGTGTCCCATCTCTGGAACATCCTGTCTCTGTCCACCTTGTCTATTCCACACGGTATTTTGTGTGTTATCCTGTCTCCCCTGACCCTCCTGTCCTCCAGTGTCGTCAGTCCGATTTCCCTTAACCTTTCTTTGTGTGTGTGTGTGTGTGTGTGTGTGTGTGTGTGTGTGTGTGTGTGTGTGTGTGTGTGTGCGTGCGTGTGCGCGAGCGCGTGCATGTACTCACCTAATTGTGGTTGCAGGGGTCAAGTCGTTGCGTGTGCGCTCGCGCACGTGTGTTTGTATGAGTGCGTGCGTGCATCTGTGTGTGTGTGTTTGTGTGCGCGCGCGGATGTGTAATTAACAATTTGTAATGACCTCATTGAGTGTGCGGGGATGTAATAGGAGTAACCTCTAGCCATTGGTCCCGCCTTTATATTTTCGATTGACTGACGCGACTGAGCTCTATCGTATATCTTTTTTTATACCCCTTTCTTAGAGTTGGCTACCACGGTGTCATCATTCTTACCTGGATGAAATATTTCCTAATATCACTCATTCTCCTCTGGGTAATTTCCAGCTATCCCTTCGCGTTTTTGTGTTCTACTTGTTCGTGTCAGTCCTTTTAAATAGTATTTTCTATGTTACAATCATATCTTCTCATGTCATATACAGTGGAACCCCTGGTCACGATCATAACTCGTTCCAAAACTCTGGTCGTGACCCTAACCTAATTTCCCCATTGGATTGTATGTAAATATGATTAATCCGTTCCAGACCTCTACGAACTGTATGTAAATATTGTTTTTTAAAGATTTTTAAGCACAGAAATAGTTAATTATACCAAAGAATGCACAGTGTAATAGTAAACTAAATGTTAAAACCTTCAATATCACTGAGAAAACCTTTAGCAACAGAGAAAACTAACATTGCACGAGAAATCCTTAATTATACAAAATAATGCACAGTTTAATAGAGAAAAACCTTAAATAACAGGACGTGGGGAAAATTGACTTAGGCGAAAAAAATGGCGCAGAATGTGGAAATTGGCGCGGCTGTGTTTGTTCGGCACCCGATTGTATGTTCGTGACCAGATGCAAAAATTTAGTGAATTTTTTTATCGTGAACCGATTTGTTCATGTTCGGAAGAGTTCGTGACCCGAGGTTCAACTGTAATCGCCTTTTTGTGTATTTTTTTTTATTGTAGCTCACTTAACTCCGCTCATGCATCAGTATTTTCTGCATACTTTAAAATGAGTCTCCTCGTTATTTTTTTACAGCGTCTGCTAACAAGGATATGTAGGTGCTAACTGCTGCAATTATGTTGTTCATATATACCAAGAACTTTATAGAACCTGACACTGATCCTTGTGCAACTCTATTAGTTGAAGTCTTATACTGATATTTCACCACAGAAAGTTATTCTTTGTGTGTGTCTGTGGGTATGTGTGTACTCACCTATATGTGGTTGTAGGGATCGAGACTCAGCTCCTGGCCCCGCCTCTTCACTGATCGCTTCTAGGTCCTCTGCTTCCTGAGCTTTGTCATACCTCGTCTTAAAGCTATGTATGGGTCCTGCCTCCACTACATCACTTGCTAGGCTATTCCACTTCCTGACGACTCTATGACTGAAGAAATACTTCCTAACATCCCTGTGACTCGTCTGAGTCTTCAGCTTCCAATTGTGACCCCTTGTTTCTGTGTCCCCTCTCTGGAATATCGTGTGTGTGTGTGTGTGTGTGTGTGTGTGTGTGTGTGTGTGTGTGTGTGTGTGTGTGTGTCAGAGGGAGCACCCGCGCGCGCGTGTGTATGTATGTATGTTTGCCATGGTGTGCTCACTTAGTTGTCATTACGTTGGTCGATCACTGGTATCTTTGCCTTTTCCATTTCCATCTAAGCCACCTCCTCCCACTGCCTTACACTCAGTCTGCGTCTACACTAGAGTACTGTAGGAATCAGGAATATCAAGGTCATGCTTCTCCAGGTTCTGTTCTCCGGTGCTGTAAGGTAGAATTCCATTAGTATATATGTGGATACTTTCCCTTTGCTCTGGTAGACGAGTGCTCGAGTGAAGACTATTCTGACTCTCTTCACTTTGGCTCGGGTGGAGATTATGCTGACTCTCTTCACTTTTTTATTGCTTTAACGTGAGTATATAGTCTTCCACAGTAATATTCTCCTCTACATCCATCTACTCACAAACAATAATAAATTACTCCACAGTAAAATACTCTTCTCCAGTAATATACTTTCCCACAGTAATATGTTCCTTTACAGTAACATATTCCCCTACCTCTATATACTCTTTCACACCAATATACCCATTCACGATAATATGCTCTCATAAAGAAATATACCCATCTACAGTAACATACTACTTCACGGTATTATATTCCGCCAGAGTACTATACTCCTCCATAGAGTACTATACTCCTCCACAGAGAACTATGCTTCTCCACAGAGAACTATACTCCTCCACAGAGAACTATACTCCACCAGAGTACTATACTCCTACACAGAACTATACTCATCTACAGTACTACCGTAGTACTATGTTCGACCATAGTACTATACTCCTCTTAAGTATATATACTCGAGCACAGCGATAGAGTCGAGCACAGCGATAGAGTCGAGCACAGCGATAGAGTCGAGCACAGCGATAGAGTCGAGCACAGCGATAGAGTCGAGCACAGCGATAGAGTCGAGCACAGCGATAGAGTCGAGCACAGCGATAGAGTCGAGCACAGCGATAGAGTCGAGCACAGCGATAGAGTCGAGCACAGCGATAGAGTCGAGCACAGCGATAGAGTCGAGCACAGCGATAGAGTCGAGCACAGCGATAGAGTCGAGCACAGCGATAGAGTCGAGCACAGCGATAGAGTCGAGCACAGCGATAGAGTCCATCATACTAACAGTCTCCGACACGGTAATATACTCCGACACGGTAATATACTCCGACACGGTAATATACTCCGATACGGTAATATACTCCGATACGGTAATATACTCCGACACGGTAATATACTCCGATACGGTAATATACTCCGATACGGTAATATACTCCGATACGGTAATATACTCCGATACGGTAATATACTCCGACACGGTAATATACTCCGACACGGTAATATACTCCGACACGGTAATATACTCCGACACGGTAATATACTCCGACACGGTAATATACTCCGACACGGAAATATACTCTGCCACAGAAATATACTCCAACACGGTAATATACTCTGCCACAGAAATATACTCCGACACGGTAATATACTCCGACACGGTAATATACTCCGACACGGTAATATACTCTGCCACAGAAATATACTCCAACACGGTAATATACTCCGACACGGTAATATACTCCGCAACAGAAATATACTCCAACACGGTAATATACTCCGACACGGTAATATACTCCGACACGGTAATATACTCCGACACGGTAATATACTCCGACACGGTAATATACTCCGACACGGTAATATACTCCAACACGGTAATATACTCCAACACGGTAATATACTCCGACACAGTAATATACTCCGACACTATAACATAATCTTACACAATATAGTCATTCACAGTAATATACTCTAACACTGTCATATAATCTTACACAGTAATGTACTCCAACACAGTAATATTGTTCACCACAGTAACATACTCCAACACAGCATAATATTCTCGACCACAGTAATATACTCCAACACAGCATAATATTCTCGACCACAGTAATATAGTCCAACACAGTATTATAATCTTACACAGTAACATACTCCAAGACAGAAATATTCTCCACCACAGTAATATACTCCAAAAATATCAAAAAGGGCACAATACCGTGTCTGAAACGATACACAAATAACTTGCACATAGAAAAGAGGAGCTTACGACGACGTTTCGGTCCGACTTGGACCATTTACAAAGTCACACTAACGAAAAGGAACAAACGAGCGAACGAACGAACGAACGAACGAACAAGTGCAGGTAAGATCCCAATGGGATGAGCGGGGAAGACGAGACAGACGAAGAATAGTGCTGGAGAGGAGTGTTCTTAGTCGTAGAAATGGAGCCAGGGCTTAACCCAGCAGCTAAGGCGATCGTGGGACAGACTTGGAGAAAAAACTGGAAGAGAGCAAGCTGTGTATGCAACAGTCTCGTGGCAGGTGAGGTCTTGAGTCTTGAGAGCTGGAAGTTTCCAGGTCGCAGGAGAGGGCAGGCAGGTAGGAGCATCAGAGGGCGGCAGACATATGAGAGTTATTTTAGTAGTTGAGGAGGCAGGTTTGCAGTGTTCTTATCTCCCTCTTTCTCTGTGCTCTCCGTATTTGTGATCCTCAGTTCCTTCAATCAGAAATTTTCACTCTTCATAATTCATTTTCCCATCTTGGCTACCCTTCCCATTTCATAGACTGCTTTCTCACGTGCTAAACGTAATTTCTTCTCTCTCAAACTCTCTATTCCTGAGAACTCTTCTGTCCTCTGCCTTCCCTACATTTCCGGTCTTTCTAATCTCAACAACTATCCGCGTTCCTTAGATATCAAACTTACTTTCCGCCAGACTAACACTCTTCGCACTAATCTAGTTCATACCTCTCCTCCCTCTACAGATGCTCCTGGTGTCTACTCTATTTCTTGTTCCTCCTGTCCTCTTCAATACTTTGGAGAAACTGACCGTTCTCTTTCTGACAGACTTAGGGAGCACAAAAGTAGTGTTAGGCTTGCCGACACTAACAATGTTCTCTTCTGTCATGTCAGAGATCACAGCCATCCTATTGACTGGTCCTCTGTTAAAATTGTCTTCCCTACTTCCAACTTCAACAGTCGCTGTCTGGTTGAATCCTCCCTAATACACAACTTTCCTTGTATGAATCTTAGTTCTGGCTTTGTCTCTGTTGATGCCTTCCTCTCCCACTACATTGTAAAATGCTCTAAACTTCAGAACACCCATGACTTAACCTGATTCCTCCTTTTTCTTCTTCTCCCTCTTTCCCTTTCCTATTTCCTTTTAATCTTTTGGGTTGTCTTTCTTCTGCCTTGTGTATTTGTTTCTTCATTATTTATTTCCCCCCTCTCTGTGTTCTTGCTCTTACCCTCTGTGCTGCGGATGCAAATGTGGATATTGATTTAATCGTGATTGCGGATGCGGACGTGGATATCTCATTTAGAAAAGTAAGGATGCGGATGTTAGAAATTGTGCGGATGTTCCACGGATACTGATGTGGATATCCGATACATCCTTACTTTGTGGGCACCCAGATCCCTTGCAATGCTCCTCTTTCTTAGAATTTGACTGGCTCCTCTTCCTCACTACCATCCCCACTACTACTTCCTTCTACCTCCATAACCACCACCACTACTACTACTACTACTACTACTACTACTACTACTACTACTACTACTACTACTACTACTACTACTACTACTACTGCTACTACTACTACTACTACTACTTCCTGCCTATATATACCCCTCCTTCTCTCCTTTCCGTTAGTGTGACTTTGTAAATGGTCCATGTCGGACCGAAACGTTGTAAGCTCCCATCTTCTATGTGCGGGTTGTGTATAATATACTCCAACACAGTAATATACTCCAACATAGTATTATAACCTTACAAATTGATCTTCCTGCCACATGCTTGGTGGTGTTTTTACATCAGGGTCATTGTCATTGACTGAAATTTCTGTTATTTGCTTCACCACTCTGTTTTCTGCAGCCAACCATCGATATCCACATTTACTCAATCAATTAACCCTAGATTAAAGTTGAACAGCCACCTGGCTGACCATTCCCACGGTCTGTCAACTTTCTCTTTAGCATTTCCCATCGTCGTTGTGTATACTCTTCATTAGCTTAACGTCGTCCGCAAACAGACATCCCGCGAGGCATGTTATCCCCGCACATCCCGCGAGGCATGTTATCCCCGCACATCCCGCGAGGCATGTTATCCCCGCACATCCCGCGAGGCATGTTATCCCCGCACATCCCGCGAGGCATGTTATCCCCGCACATCCCGCGAGGCATGTTATCCCCGCACATCCCGCGAGGCATGTTATCCTCGCACATCCCGCGAGGCATGTTATCCCCGCACTTCCCGCGAGGCATGTTATCTCCGCACATCCCGTGAGGCATGTTATCCCCGCACATCCCGCGAGGCATGTTATCTCCGCACATCCCGTGAGGCATGTTATCCCCGCACATCCCGCGAGGCATGTTATCTCCGCACATCCCGTGAGGCATGTTATCCCCGCACATCCCGTGAGGCATGTTATCCCCGCACGTCCCGCGAGGCATGTTATCCCCGCACATCCCGCGAGGCATGTTATCTCCGCACATCCCGCGAGGCATGTTATCTCCGCACATCCCGCGAGGCATGTTATCCCCGCACATCCCGCGAGGCATGTTATCCCCGCACATCCAGTGAGGCATGTTATCCCCGCACATCCCGTGAGGCATGTTATCCCCGCACATCCAGTGAGGCATGTTATCCCCGCACATCCCGCGAGGCATGTTATCCCCGCACATCCCGTGAGGCATGTTATCCCCGCACATCCAGTGAGGCATGTTATCCCCGCACATCCCATGAGGCATGTTATCCCCGCACATCCAGTGAGGCATGTTATCCCCGCACATCCCGCGAGGCATGTTATCTCCGCACATCCAGTGAGGCATGTTATCCCCGCACATCCCGTGAGGCATGTTATCCCCGCACAGTGAGGTATGTTATCCCCGCACATCCCGTGAGGCATGTTATCCCCGCACATCCCGCGAGGCATGTTATCCCCGCACATCCCGTGAGGCATGTTATCCCCGCACATCCAATGAGGCATGTTATCCCTGCACATCCCGTGAGGCATGTTATCCCCGCACATCCCGTGAGGCATGTTATCCCCGCACATCCCGTGAGGCATGTTATCCCCGCACATCCCGTGAGGCATGTTATCTCCGCACATCTCGTGAGGCATGTTATCCCCGCAGATCCAGTGAGGCATGTTATCCCTGCACATCCCGTGAGGCATGTTATCCCCGCACATCCCGTGAGGCATGTTATCCCCGCACATCCCGTGAGGCATGTTATCCCCGCACATCCCGTGAGGCATGTTATCCCCGCACATCCCGTGAGGCATGTTATCCCCGCACATCCCGTGAGGCATGTTATCCCCGCACATCCCGTGAGGCATGTTATCCCCGCACATCCCGTGAGGCATGTTATCCCCGCACATCCCGTGAGGCATGTTATCCCCGCACATCCCGTGAGGCATGTTATCCCCGCACATCCCGTGAGGCATGTTATCCCCGCACATCCCGTGAGGCATGTTATCTCCGCACATCCCGTGAGGCATGTTATCCCCGCACATCCCGTGAGGCATGTTATCCCCGCACATCCCGTGAGGCATGTTATCTCCGCACTTCCCGTGAGGCATGTTATCCCCGCACATCCCGTGAGGCATGTTATCCCCGCACATCCCGCGAGGCATGTTATCCCCGCACATCCCGTGAGGCATGTTATCCCCGCACATCCCGTGAGGCATGTTATCCCCGCACATCCCGCGAGGCATGTTATCCCCGCACATCCCGCGAGGCATGTTATCCCCGCACATCCCGTGAGGCATGTTATCCCCGCACATCCAGCGAGGCATGTTACCCAGCACATCCCGTGAGGCATGTTATCCCCGCACATCCCGTGAGGCATGTTATCCCCGCACATCCCGTGAGGCATGTTATCCCCGCACATCCCGCGAGGCATGTTACCCAGCACATCCCGCGAGGCATGTTATCCCCGCACATCCCGCGAGCCATGTTATCCCCGCACATCTCGCGAGCCATGTTATCTCCGCACATCCCGTGAGGCATGTTATCCCCGCACATCCCGCGAGCCATGTTATCCCCGCACATCCCGCGAGGCATGTTATCCCCGCACATCCCGCGAGGCATGTTATCCCCGCACATCCCGTGAGGAATGTTATTCCTGCACATCTCGTGAGGCATATCTCCGCACATCCCGCGAGGCATGTTATCCCCGCACATCCCGCGAGGCATGTTGTCTCCGCACATCCCGCGAGGCATGTTGTCTCCGCACATCCCGCGAGGCATGTTATCCCCGCACATCCCGTGAGGCATGTTATCCCCGCACATCCCGTGAGGCATGTTATCCCCGCACATCCCGCGAGGCATGTTATCTCCGCACATCCCGTGAGGCATGTTATCCCCGCACATCCCGCGAGGCATGTTATCTCCGCACATCCCGTGAGGCATGTTATCCCCGCACATCCCGCGAGGCATGTTATCTCCGCACATCCCGTGAGGCATGTTATCCCCGCACATCCCGTGAGGCATGTTATCCCCGCACGTCCCGCGAGGCATGTTATCCCCGCACATCCCGCGAGGCATGTTATCTCCGCACATCCCGCGAGGCATGTTATCTCCGCACATCCCGCGAGGCATGTTATCCCCGCACATCCCGTGAGGCATGTTATCCCCGCACATCCCGCGAGGCATGTTATCCCCGCACATCCAGTGAGGCATGTTATCCCCGCACATCCCGTGAGGCATGTTATCCCCGCACATCCAGTGAGGCATGTTATCCCCGCACATCCCGCGAGGCATGTTATCCCCGCACATCCCGTGAGGCATGTTATCCCCGCACATCCAGTGAGGCATGTTATCCCCGCACATCCCATGAGGCATGTTATCCCCGCACATCCAGTGAGGCATGTTATCCCCGCACATCCCGCGAGGCATGTTATCTCCGCACATCCAGTGAGGCATGTTATCCCCGCACATCCCGTGAGGCATGTTATCCCCGCACATCCAGTGAGGTATGTTATCCCCGCACATCCCGTGAGGCATGTTATCCCCGCACATCCCGCGAGGCATGTTATCCCCGCACATCCCGTGAGGCATGTTATCCCCGCACATCCAATGAGGCATGTTATCCCTGCACATCCCGTGAGGCATGTTATCCCCGCACATCCCGTGAGGCATGTTATCCCCGCACATCCCGTGAGGCATGTTATCCCCGCACATCCCGTGAGGCATGTTATCTCCGCACATCTCGTGAGGCATGTTATCCCCGCAGATCCAGTGAGGCATGTTATCCCTGCACATCCCGTGAGGCATGTTATCCCCGCACATCCCGTGAGGCATGTTATCCCCGCACATCCCGTGAGGCATGTTATCCCCGTGAGGCATGTTATCCCCGCACATCCCGTGAGGCATGTTATCCCCGCACATCCCGTGAGGCATGTTATCCCCGCACATCCCGTGAGGCATGTTATCCCCGCACATCCCGTGAGGCATGTTATCCCCGCACATCCCGTGAGGCATGTTATCCCCGCACATCCCGTGAGGCATGTTATCCCCGCACATCCCGTGAGGCATGTTATCCCCGCACATCCCGTGAGGCATGTTATCCCCGCACATCCCGTGAGGCATGTTATCTCCGCACATCCCGTGAGGCATGTTATCCCCGCACATCCCGTGAGGCATGTTATCCCCGCACATCCCGTGAGGCATGTTATCTCCGCACTTCCCGTGAGGCATGTTATCCCCGCACATCCCGTGAGGCATGTTATCCCCGCACATCCCGCGAGGCATGTTATCCCCGCACATCCCGTGAGGCATGTTATCCCCGCACATCCCGTGAGGCATGTTATCCCCGCACATCCCGCGAGGCATGTTATCCCCGCACATCCCGCGAGGCATGTTATCCCCGCACATCCCGTGAGGCATGTTATCCCCGCACATCCAGCGAGGCATGTTACCCAGCACATCCCGTGAGGCATGTTATCCCCGCACATCCCGTGAGGCATGTTATCCCCGCACATCCCGTGAGGCATGTTATCCCCGCACATCCCGCGAGGCATGTTACCCAGCACATCCCGCGAGGCATGTTATCCCCGCACATCCCGCGAGCCATGTTATCCCCGCACATCTCGCGAGCCATGTTATCTCCGCACATCCCGTGAGGCATGTTATCCCCGCACATCCCGCGAGCCATGTTATCCCCGCACATCCCGCGAGGCATGTTATCCCCGCACATCCCGCGAGGCATGTTATCCCCGCACATCCCGTGAGGAATGTTATTCCTGCACATCTCGTGAGGCATATCTCCGCACATCCCGCGAGGCATGTTATCCCCGCACATCCCGCGAGGCATGTTGTCTCCGCACATCCCGCGAGGCATGTTGTCTCCGCACATCCCGCGAGGCATGTTATCCCCGCACATCCCGTGAGGCATGTTATCCCCGCACATCCCGTGAGGCATGTTATCCCCGCACATCCCGCGAGGCATGTTATCCCCGCACATCCCGTGAGGCATGTTATCCCCACACATCCCATGAGGCATGTTATCCCCGCACATCCCGCGAGGCATGTTATCCCCGCACATCCCGCGAGGCATGTTATCCCCGCACATCCCGCGAGGCATGTTATCCCCGCACATCCCGCGAGGCATGTTATCCCCGCACATCCCGCGAGGCATGTTATCCCCGCACATCCCGTGAGGCATGTTATCCCCGCACATCCCGTGAGGCATGTTATCCCCGCACATCCCGTGAGGCATGTTATCCCCGCACATCCCGTGAGGCATGTTATCCCCACACATCCCGTGAGGCATGTTATCCCCGCACATCCCGTGAGGCATGTTATCCCCGCACATCCCGTGAGGCATGTTATCCTCGCACATCCCGTGAGGCATGTTATCCCCGCACATGGTATAAACCTTGGTAATAAATACCGACAAGTTGGTTTAGAAAGACACGTAAGCAAACACTGACATATTTATTAAAAAACGTTTCGGTCCTGGGACCTTGATCACGTCTAACATACAGAGGTAGAAAGACATTATATATAGGCGGAGAGTGACGTGTGAGTGACGCATGGTGACCTGAAGTGACGTGTGAGTGACGCATGGTGACCTGAAGTGAGGTGTGAGTGACGCATGGTGGCCTGAAGTGAGGTGTGAATGACGCATGGTGACCTGAAGAATGACATGTTGGGATGAGGACGGGTAGACGATGACATGTGACTCATGTGTTGTTGGGTTGGTGGTGCTTAAGTATCATGTATGCTAATGTTTTAAATTTTGTGGTTTCCAGTGTTACGTTCTATTGTGTCGGTGACGGCGATTAGTGAGGATTCTAGGCACCGTCGGCGTCTGAGGTCTGGTTCTGTGAGAATGAGTTGTGCCTTATCCCAGTTCATCAGTTGCCCCGTGGAGTCTCTGTGGAGGACACAGGCGTACCTTAAATCGTCTGTTACAGGCACTTCGATGCTCGTTCAGGCGGACCGCAAGATCTCTGCCTGACTCGCCTACTTATTTCTTGGGACAGAATCCACAGGGGATGATGTAGACGCCTGCTGTGGAAGTTAGAGGTGTGGGGCTGCGTTTCGTGGTAAGGTCTTTGATAGATGATGTGGTTATGGTGGAAAGATTGATGTTACTCATAGCAAGTGCCCGGCGAGTATTCGTGGCAGCATCACCACATGGGAGCACTATGAACTGCTTAGAGGGCTGTTCCATGGGCGGTTTGTTGAGGATAGCTTGTGCTTTGAGTCTGCATTCTCGGATGAAGAAAGGGGGAAACTGAAGACATGTAAAAGCTTGTCTTATGTAAATACATTCTTCTTCAAGAAAACAAGGGCTGGAGATGCAAAGAGCTCTCAAGAAGAAGCCAATGAGGACTCCTCTTTAGTGCGGGTGTCTTGGTGTGAATAGAAGTGTATAAGATCGTCCTTGTTGGTAGGTTTTCTATACACTTTGAAGAGAAGTTTGTCACTGTCGGGAGATCTGCTCAGGAGAACGTCCAGGAAAGGAAGTTTGCCAGCGTTTTCGAGTTCAAGTGTAAACTTTATTGATGGTTCGGCTGCATTGATCTTGTCGAGAAGGGCCTGGATATTGAGACGTTTCGGATAGAAAACCAATATATCATCAACGTATCTTAGCCAGGTAACGGTGTTGGGAATGAGAGTGCTGAATTTCTCTATCTCCAGGTTTTCCATGAAGAGGTTGGCAAGCACAGCACTGAGCGGGCTGCCCATTGCCATCCCAAAGCATTGTTTGTAACAGTTGTCCTGATACTTGAAGAAGTTGAAATTAACACAAAGATCCACTAGACTGATGAAATCTAGAAGAGGTAAAGGGAGATCGTGGTTTTCAGTGAGCCTCTGTCTCAGCATGTAAATTGCAGCGTAAGTAGGAACGTTGGTAAAGAGGGCTGTGACATCGATGGAAGCCATGCTTTAGTTTTTAACATTCGGGTTGGAAATTCGAGAGAGAAGGTCACCTGAGTGTTTGAGGTGGGCTTGACTGATGGTGGCCAGAAGTGCTCAAAGGTATTTGGCAAGGTGACCGGCTAGAAGTCGCATGATCTCATGGTCTACCCGTCCTCATCCCAACATGGCATTCTTCAGGTCACAGTGCGTCACTCACACCTCACTCTCCGCCTATATATATAATGTCTTTCTACCCCTGTATGTTAGAAGTGATCATGGTCCCAGGACCGAAACGTTTTCCAATAAATATGTCAGTGTTTGCTTAAGTGTCTTTCTAAACCATCTCCGCTACTTTCCTCATCATAACGCTACCTTACCGATCATAACACTACCTTACTCATCATAGCGCTACCTTACCGATCATAACACTACCTTACTCATCATAGCGCTACCTTACCGATCATAACACTACCTTACTCATCATAGCGCTACCTTACCGATCATAACACTACCTTACTCATCATAGCGCTACCTTACCGATCATAACACTACCTTACTCATCATAGCGCTACCTTCATCATCATAACGCTACCTTACCGATCATAACACTACCTTACTCATCATAGCGCTACCTTCATCATCATAACGCTACCTTACCGATCATAACACTACCTTACTCATCATAGCGCTACCTTCATCATCATAACTCTACCTTCATCATCATAACTCTACCTTCATCATCATAACTCTACCTTCATCATCATAACGCTACCTTCCTCACCATAAAGCTACCTTCCTCACCATAAAGCTACCTTCATCATCATAACGCTACCTTCATCATCATAACTCTACCTTCATCATCATAACTCTACCTTCATCATCATAACTCTACCTTCATCATCATAACGCTACCTTCATCATCATAACGCTACCTTCATCATCATAACGCTACCTTCATCATCATAACTCTACCTTCATCATCATAACACTACCTTCATCATCATAACTCTACCTTCATCATCATAACTCTACCTTCATCATCATAACTCTACCTTCATCATCATAACTCTACCTTCATCATCATAACGCTACCTTCATCATCATAACGCTACCTTCATCATCATAACGCTACCTTCATCATCATAACTCTACCATCATCATCATAACACTACCTTCATCATCATAACTCTACCTTCATCATCATAACTCTACCTTCATCATCATAACTCTACCTTCATCATCATAACTCTACCTTCATCATCATAACGCTACCTTCATCATCATAACGCTACCTTCATCATCATAACGCTACCTTCATCATCATAACGCTACCTTCATCATCATAACTCTACCTTCATCATCATAACACTACCTTCCTCACCATAAAGCTACCTTCATCATCATAACTCTACCTTCATCATCATAACTCTACCTTCATCATCATAACACTACCTTCATCATCATAACGCTACCTTCCTCACCATAAAGCTACCTTCATCATCATAACTCTACCTTCATCATCATAACGCTACCTTCATCATCATAACGCTACCTTCATCATCATAACGCTACCTTCCTCACCATAAAGCTACCTTCATCATCATAACTCTACCTTCATCATCATAACGCTACCTTCCTCACCATAAAGCTACCTTCATCATCATAACGCTACCTTCATCATCATAACGCTACCTTCCTCACCATAAAGCTACCTTCATCATCATAACTCTACCTTCATCATCATAACGCTACCTTCCTCACCATAAAGCTACCTTCATCATCATAACACTACCTTCATCATCATAACGCTACCTTCATCATCATAACGCTACCTTCCTCACCATAAAGCTACCTTCATCATCATAACACTACCTTCATCATCATAACGCTACCTTCATCATCATAACGCTACCTTCATCATCATAACGCTACCTTCATCATCATAACTCTACCTTCATCATCATAACTCTACCTTCATCATCATAACACTACCTTCATCATCATAACTCTACCTTCATCATCATAACACTACCTTCATCATCATAACTCTACCTTCATCATCATAACACTACCTTCATCATCATAACACTACCTTCATCATCATAACTCTACCTTCATCATCATAACACTACCTTCATCATCATAACGCTACCTTCATCATCATAACTCTACCTTCATCATCATAACACTACCTTCATCATCATAACGCTACCTTCATCATCATAACACTACCTTCATCATCATAACACTACCTTCATCATCATAACTCTACCTTCATCATCAAAACACTACCTTCATCATCATAACACTACCTTCATCATCATAACTCTACCTTCATCATCATAACGCTACCTTCATCATCATAACTCTACCTTCATCATCAAAACACTACCTTCATCATCATAACGCTACCTTCATCATCATAACTCTACCTTCATCATCATAACACTACCTTCATCATCATAACGCTACCTTCATCATCATAACACTACCTTCATCATCATAACTCTACCTTCATCATCATAACTCTACCTTCATCATCATAACACTACCTTCATCATCATAACGCTACCTTCATCATCATAACACTACCTTCATCATCATAACTCTACCTTCATCATCATAACTCTACCTTCATCATCATAACTCTACCTTCATCATCATAACACTACCTTCATCATCATAACACTACCTTCATCATCATAACACTACCTTCATCATCATAACTCTACCTTCATCATCATAACTCTACCTTCATCATCATAACTCTACCTTCATCATCATAACACTACCTTCATCATCATAACACTACCTTCATCATCATAACACTACCTTCATCATCATAACTCTACCTTCATCATCATAACTCTACCTTCATCATCATAACTCTACCTTCATCATCATAACTCTACCTTCATCATCATAACTCTACCTTCATCATCAAAACGCTACCTTCATCATCATAACACTACCTTCATCATCATAACATTACCTTCATCATCATAACGCTACCTTCATCATCATAACTCTACCTTCGTCATCAAAACGCTACCTTCATCATCATAACACTACCTTCATCATCATAACTCTACCTTCATCATCAAAACGCTACCTTCATCATCATAACTCTACCTTCGTCATCAAAACGCTACCTTCATCATCATAACACTACCTTCATCATCATAACACTACCTTCATCATCATAACACTACCTTCATCATCATAACGCTACCTTCATCATCATAACTCTACCTTCGTCATCAAAACGCTACCTTCATCATCATAACACTACCTTCATCATCATAACACTACCTTCATCATCATAACACTACCTTCATCATCATAACACTACCTTCATCATCATAACACTACCTTCATCATCATAACTCTACCTTCATCATCATAACACTACCTTCATCATCATAACACTACCTTCATCATCATAACGCTACCTTCATCATCATAACTCTACCTTCGTCATCAAAACGCTACCTTCATCATCATAACACTACCTTCATCATCAAAACGCTACCTTCATCATCATAACACTACCTTCATCATCATAACTCTACCTTCATCATCAAAACACTACCTTCATCATCATAACGCTACCTTCATCATCATAACGCTACCTTCATCATCATAACTCTACCTTCATCATCATAACACTACCTTCATCATCATAACTCTACCTTCATCATCATAACACTACCTTCATCATCATAACTCTACCTTCATCATCAAAACACTACCTTCATCATCATAACACTACCTTCATCATCATAACGCTACCTTCATCATCATAACTCTACCTTCATCATCAAAACGCTACCTCCATCATCATAACGCTACCTTCCTCACCATAAAGCTACCTTCATCATCATAACTCTACCTCCATCATCATAACACTACCTTCATCATCATAACTCTACCTTCATCATCATAACACTACCTTCATCATCATAACTCTACCTTCATCATCAAAACACTACCTTCATCATCATAACACTACCTTCATCATCATAACTCTACCTTCATCATCATAACACTACCTTCATCATCATAACTCTACCTTCATCATCATAACACTACCTTCATCATCATAACTCTACCTTCATCATCAAAACACTACCTTCATCATCATAACACTACCTTCATCATCATAACGCTACCTTCATCATCATAACTCTACCTTCATCATCAAAACGCTACCTCCATCATCATAACGCTACCTTCCTCACCATAAAGCTACCTTCATCATCATAACTCTACCTCCATCATCATAACTCTACCTTCATCATCATAACACTACCTTCATCATCATAACACTACCTTCATCATCATAACGCTACCTTCATCATCATAACTCTACCTTCATCATCATAACACTACCTTCATCATCATAACTCTACCTTCATCATCAAAACACTACCTTCATCATCATAACACTACCTTCATCATCATAACGCTACCTTCATCATCATAACTCTACCTTCATCATCAAAACGCTACCTCCATCATCATAACGCTACCTTCCTCACCATAAAGCTACCTTCATCATCATAACTCTACCTCCATCATCATAACGCTACCTTACTCATTATAAATCTACCCGTATATCAGTTTGTATAAATGCTACTGAGGAAATATTTTTCTTCTGTACTGTGTATCCTCAGCTTCTTTCATCTTTGCTTTTCTTAGTATTCATCCGCACTAGTACCGAACTTGCACACGAAAATCACTCAAAACGAAAGCAAAAGACTTGGCAGACGATGCAACATCCCCCCAATGAAAAGCAGGGGTGTCACTAGCACGTTAAGAGACCATACAAAAAGTGTCAGGGGCCCGAGACTGTTCAACAGCCTCCCAGCATACATAAGGGGGATTACCAACAGACTCCTGGCAGTCTTCAAGCTGGCACTGGACAAGCACCTAAAGTCGGTTCCTGACCAGCCGGGCTGTGGCTCGTACGTTGGTTTGCGTGCAGCCAACAGTAACAGCCTGGTTGATCAGGCTCTGATCCACCAGGAGGCCTGGTCACAGAACGGGCCACGGGGGCGTTGACCCCCGGAACTCTCTCCAGGTAAACTCCAGGTAATATCTGTACTTGTCTTAGATTTTTTTCCCTTCTATCATTTACAGCTACACAACATTTTCCCTTCCTAGGACACCCACACCAATGGTATATACACGGGAAGATGTGTACCTCTGAGTATATCACGTTGTTCGTGGATGAAGGTGATACACAGCATGATGACCAGTGTGTACTTGGTAGACTTTGAACCTAAAAGCCATCCAAACCATCACTCACTGTTATTTATTTCTTATGTTCTTATATTCATTCAGCTTCCAGGGAATGGAAGGTAATCAGGTTTAATTCACGTAATGGAAGTTTAGCTCCAATTCCTTGGGTCTAGAGCCAGCACTGAAGCACCTGCTCCTTGAAACTCTCTTCGTTGTCTGTATCATAAAATCTTCGCTAAAGTGAGGTAATACCTTCCAGAGCATCTATAGCAATTTACTAAATATTCCTAGCTGGTTGGTAGACAACAGATTAACCCATTCTTCCTGAAAGAGACTCCTAATAATCTATTTTTTGAAAGGAATGGACCCGTAAGCCAGTGGAGGATTTAGCCAGATGATCAAAGGCTCCATTCGCGGATCATATGCCTAAGACCCGAGTCATGAAACACTTATCCTGTTTCCTGACGAATCTTGCCTAATGTAACCTAAAGTGACTCTCCATCCACTGAATCAGCAGAAGCTAAGACTCCCAGTCTTGAGATATGAATTCAATTCGCGGTATTCATGACATTTTTACTGATAAGGATTCTAACTAATCGACTGACTTTATGTAAGACTCCGATAATTCACCCCAGTAGCCCGGGGTAACTGTTAATTTCCTAGCTTCATTAATAGCAAAATTCTATATATTTCCGGTCTTCCATTCGCTTCTTTAACTGTCTCACCGATTAATCTACTTACATATTGCTCACTTGGTTGAATTTCTTGATGAACTCTGGCAAATAATGCCGGGTTTTCCACAATACCAGACACAATATTGCTTTTCCTGCTCACAAATTGTTCTATTCCCGGACCTGGAAGATTATTCTGTGTTCTCTTCCCATGACATGTCTACAAAACCTGATGAATCTTAATTGTGCAAGTAAAGTGACAACGTTTCGCTCACCAGAAGCTTTGTTAAGCCAATATGATAAAACTCATGAATAGTGAAATGTTGCCGCAATAAAATATCACATTAATCCACATGTGTCCTACCTAACATATTGTCGGTAATTTTGCAAATATTATTACACGAATCCACTTACCTATATTTCTCCTCTGACATCTTCTTTGTTGACTGACAAATTAACTGGCCTACACTGGTTGTTTTTCGCCTCACTTTACCTGTTCTCTTCACCGCATTCATCCTGGTGCACAGATGTGGCATCCACCAACACACACAATTTAATTATCTCCTTTTATGGCCTACATCACTCTCTGCGTTTTCTGTTGTTACCCATCTGGTTCTGGACTGACAGTAAGCTGTCTGCAAACCGTCAGGCGGAGTTGCTACTGTATGTTACAGTTCTCCATTTTGGTATCTTTATTCTATAAACGTTTCGCTTTTTCAGTCCATTGTGCTGAGTCTATTAATCTTTAATCAAGATTGATGGGCAGAGCTCATCGTCTCATGCTAAGGGACTGATCATCTCAAATTCCTCATCTTCCACAGTTCTCTACATTGGACTGAAGAAGCCACTGGCTGGCGAAACGTTTCCAGAATAAAGGTACCCAAATATTGCACAAGTGTGTCAAGTACCTCTGTGGGTGAGAGTCGCATGACTCAGCGGAGCCAGACTCATTCTAGCCAGCGAGCTAAAATGTTGTGGGTGTTATTTGTCTGATAAACTCTCGGTTGATCATAGTGCCCGGTATGTACCACTGTACCGGTGATCGCACAATATGTACCACTGTACCGGTGATCGCACAATATGTACCACTGTACCGGTGATCGCACAATATGTACCACTGTACCGGTGATCGCGCAATATGTACCGGTGATCGCACAGTATGTACCACTGTACCGGTGATCGCACAATATGTACCACTGTACCGGTGATGCCAGTGAATTGAACTTGATCCAAGGAACTGGAGCTGCTCTCTAATTGGATCAAATGTGATTTCCTGCAGTCCCTCAGCCTGGCGAAGAGTTCACCTCCATGGAGCTGAATTCTTCTCCAGGCTGAGGGACTGACCATTACATCATCATCATTTCACAACTACACCTGCTGCCTCCGTATTTGACTGAAGAAGACTACTGTGTGGGCGAAACGTTTCAACAATTAAGTTACCCTAATCATCACTACTCGGTGGCTGCGAGATTTGAGAAAAACATCGGTGTATTTGCCAGGCCTGGAACCCTCTACCTCAGTAAAAACATAAGAAATAATGTTGGGTGGACTAACAACACAGCTGCAGGACGACGTTCCCCTCAAGGAAGGTTCCTTGATGTTGGTGAGGGGCTCTTGATTTAGGGAATTGGATCTGTGCTCCAGTTCCCTAAATTAAGCCTGAATGCCTTCCACATCCCCCCCCAGGCGCTGTATAATCCTCCGGGTTTAGCGCTTCCCCCTTGATTGTAATAATAATAATAATGCAGGACGACGTTAAAATATGAAGACATGTATGTGTGTGTTTGTATGTTTGTACGCATGTCAATGTGTTTGTATGTATGCATGTACATGTATTCTTGTGAACATAAGAATACATGTATGAACACTTTTTGCATGTAATCATGTGCATATATGAGTGTGCATATGTATACATGTACGGTTATACTTCAGCTGTGGGGAAAGTTGATGCAGACAATAATGGCGGATGCAATCTAAGTCCACTTGGAAAGATTTAATTTGATCAATGAATCTCAACGTGATTTTTACAATAGGGCTTCTCGGCTTACGAATATACTTTTTTTTTTTTTACTGATAAAAAATACGATATTGTGTAGATTGACTTCAGTACAGCTTTTGAGTTCCGCTGACATCACAACCTCCTTCACGTCGTCTTCCTCTTTCCTTTCTTCTCCTCATAGTCTTGCTCACATATTCCACCTCTTAACACTCTATCGACCTGCCTCCTCAACCTCTACCTAATACTACCACTGCTGCCAGTACTACTACTGCTCCTACTACTACTGCTGTAACTACTACTATTGCTATTACTACTACTACTGCTATTTTTACTACTATTGCTGCTACTGCTACTACTACTACTACTGCTGCTATTACTACTACTACAGCTGCTATTACTACTGCTGCTGCTATTACTACTGCTGCTGCTATTACTACTGCTGCTGCTATTACTACTACTGCTGCTATTACTACTACTACTGCTGCTGCTATTACTACTGCTGCTATTACTACTACTGCTATTACTACTGCTATTACTACTACTACTGCTATTACTACTGCAATTACTACTACTACTGCTGCTATTACTACTGCTGCTGCTATTACTACTACTGCTGCTATTACTACTACTGCTATTACTACTACTACTGCTATTACTACTGCTGCTGCTATTACTACTGCAATTACTACTACTACTGCTATTACTATTACTGCTGCTGCTATTACTACTACTGCTGCTATTACTACTACTGCTATTACTACTAATGCTACTATTACTGCTGCTATTACTACTACTACTGCTGTTGCTGCTGTTACTATTACTACTACTGCTGCTATTACTACTACTGCTGCTATTACTACTACTGCTTAAACTACTACTGCTATTACTACTACTACTGCTATTACTACTATTACTACTACTACTGCTATTACTACTGCTACTACTACTGCTGCTATTACTACTACTGCTGCTATTACTACTACTGCTGCTATTGCTACTACTGCTATTACTGTTACTACTGCTGCTATTACTGTTACTACTACTATTACTATTACTGCTATTACTACTACTGCTGCTGCTATTACTACTGCTATTACTACTGTTACTACTACTACTGCTGCTAATCCTACTACTGTTGCTGCTATTACTACTACTACTGCTGCTATTACTACTACTGCTGCTATTACTACTACTGCTGCTGCTGCTATTACTACTACTGATGTTATTACTACTACTGCTGCTATTACTACTACTGCTGCTATTACTACTACTACTGCTGCTGCTATTACTACTACTGCTGCTATTACTGCTACTACTACTGCTGCTATTACTACTACTGCTGCTGCTATTACTACTACTACTGCTGCTATTACTACTACTACTGCTGCTATTACTAGTACTACTACTGCTATTACTACTACTGCTATTACTACTACTATTACTACTACTGCTATTACTACTACTACTATTACTACTGCTGCTATTACTATTACTGCTACTACTGCTGCTATTACTATTACTGCTATTACTACTGCTCCTATTGCTACTGCAATTTCTACTACTACTGCTATTACTACTACTACTGCTGCTATTACTACTACTACTGCTATTACTACTGCTACGGCTGCTATTACTACTGCTGCTATTACTACTACTACTGCTATTACTACTACTACTGCTATTACTACTAATGCTACTATTACTGCTGCTATTACTACTGCTATTACTACTATTACTACTGTTGTTGCTGTTACTATTACTACTACTGCTGCTATTACTACTGCTATTACTACTACTGCTGCTATTACTACTGCTGCTATTACTACTACTGCTATTACTACTGCTATTACTACTGCTATTACTACTACTGCTGCTATTACTACTACTACTGCTATTACTACTACTACTACTGCTGCTGCTGTTACTACTACTGCTGTTACTACTACTACTGCTGTTACTACTACTACTGCTATTACTACTGCTGCTATTACTACTACTGCTGCTATTACTACTACTGCTATTACTACTATTGCTACTACTACTGCTGTTATTGGTGCTACTGTTATTACTACTACTGCTGCTATTACTATTACTACTACTGCTGCAATAGAAATAATTAGGAGTAAGGGTGGGAACCCTCTCATATGTGGTATTTTGCCAAGGAGGGGAGTTGGAAATGAATGGTTGTCCAGGGCAATTGGTGTCAATTGCTGTCTGGACAAATAGTGTAAGGAAAATGCGGTAACATTCATTGACAACTGGGACCTCTTCTATGGCAGAAATGACATGTATGCTAGGGATGGGGTTCACTTATTTAGGTGTGGGGTGGGAGCACTGGCAACTGCAGTGGAGGGAGCAGTTAGGCCTTTAAACTAGGAATAGTTAGTGGTTTGGGTTTTGGCAGGAAAACAGTGAAGTCCCAGTGTAGTAATATTACGAGTTCTAGGGGAACTAGTAATAATAAGAACGAGGTAGATATTGAAAAGTCAGGGACCTTGGGTGATAAGGACAGTAATAGGTTTAGTAGAAAAATAGAAATGAGCAGGAAGGGTAAAGAGAAAGGAGAGTCTTTTAATGTTTATTATGCTAATTGCCGTAGTGCTAGGAATAAGATGGACGTGTTGAGATTAGTTGCTAGTGCAGGTAACATTGATGTATTTGCCTTAACTGAGACGTGGTTTAATTCAAAAAGTCGGGACATGCCTGCGGAATGTCATATTCAGGGTTTTAAATTGTTCCAAGAAGATAGAAGTATTGGGAGGGGGGGGGTGGCATTGTATGTCCGAGATCGCTTGAACTGTTGCATAAAAATGGGTATTAAGTCTGAAGTAACACATACAGAGTCTGGATAGAATTTTCAGAGGGGCATGAAAAACTGATTTTAGGAGTGATATACCGTCCCCCAAACTTAGATAGGGACCAAGGGAAACTACTATGGGAGGAAATTGTTAAGGCCACAAGGCACGATAATGTAGTAATTCTAGGAGACTTTAACTTTAGTCATGTTGATTGGAATTTCTTGACTGGGAATTTAGAATCATACGACTTCTTAGAAGTATTTCAGGATTGTTTTTTGAAGCAGTTTGTGACAGAACCTACAAGGGGAAATAACCTGCTTGACTTAGTTATGGCAAACAATGAATCCCTTGTTAATAATTTAGAAATTTCAGAGGAACTGTGTGCTAGCGACCACAAATCAATTACCTTTAGCATTGAATGGAAGTACGATAGTAGCGATAACTCAGTAACAGTCCCAGATTTTCGCTTAGCAGATTACGATGGGCTTAGAGAACACTTATCATCTGTTGACTGGGGTAACGAAGAGAGCTATCAATATGACAGTTTTCTGAACGCTATACATGCTGCTCAAAGAGCGTTTATCCCATATAAAGAAATTAGATCAAATAGAAATGACCCAAAATGGATGAATAATAGGCTCAAATATCTACTTGGGCATAAGAAAGGAATTTATAGGCGTATCAAAAGAGGTGAGGGTCATCTTATGAATCAGTATATTGACATTAAGAGGGACATTAAAAAGGGGATAAGAAAAGCTAAAAGGGACTAAGAAATTAAAGTTGCTAGGGATTCTAAAACTAACCCAAAAAGTTTTTTCCAGGTCTATAGAACAAAAGTTAGAGATAAGATAGGTCCCCTTAACAATAACTATGGGCACCTTACTGACAAAGAGAATGAAATGTGCTTGATTTTAAATAATTATTTTCTCTCAGTTTTTACACAGGAAGACACTAACAATATTCCAGTAATTAATTTTCACAGTGGGCTAGAAGAAGATAAATTATGTAACATCACAGTCACTAGTGAGATGGTTGTGAAGCAGATAGACAGACTGAAGCAAAATAAGTCGCCGGGTCCTGATGAGGTTTTTTCAAGGGTTCTTAATGCAAAATGGAACTCTATGAACCATTAACTAATATTTTTAATTTATCTCTTCAAACAGGTGTAGTGTCTGATATGTGGAAGATGGCTAATGTAACTCCTATTTTTAAAACAGGGGAGAAGTCGTTACCGTCAAATTACCGCCCAATAAGCCTGACCTCAATTGTAGGCAAATTACTAGAGTCAATTATAGCTGAGATTATAAGAAGCCATCTCGATAAGCATAGCTTGATTAATGATACTCAGCATGGATTCACAAGAGGCCGGTCTTGTCTAACTAATTTATTAACTTTCTTCAGTAAAGCTTTTGAGGCTGTTGACCACAATAAAGAATTTGATATTATTTACTTAGATTTTAGTAAGAGTTCCGCACCATAGACTGTTAAAGACTGTTAAAGAAAGTGGCAGCTCATGGCATTGGGGGGAAAGTGCTCTCGTGGATCGAGTCATGGCTCACTGACAGGAAGCAGAGAGTGTCCATAAATGGGGTTAAATCCGAGTGGGGATCTGTAACAAGTGACGTTCCACAGGGATCAGTCTTGGGCCCGTTGTTGTTTATAATATATATCAATGATCTTGATGAGGGAATTACTAGTGATATGAGCAAATTCGCCGATGATACAAAGATAGGTAGGATAATTGATTCAAACGTAGATGTTATGGAACTTCAGGAGGATTTTAACAAACTCTATTCTTGGTCAGAAAAGTGGCAGATGCAGTTCAATGTAGATAAATGCAAGGTTCTGAAGCTTGGGAGTGCCCATAACCCTAGTACTTATAAGTTAAATGATGTAGAACTTAGCCATACAGATTGCGAAAAGGACTTGGGGGTTATGGTGAGCAGCAACCTTAAACCAAGACAGCAATGCCTAAGAGTACGTAATAAGGCAAATAGATTACTGGGATTTATATCAAGAAGTGTAAGCAACAGAAGTCCAGAGGTCATACTGCAGCTTTATGCATCATTAGTAAGGCCTCACCTAGATTATGCAGCTCAGTTCTGGTCTCCGTATTACAAAACGGACATAAATTCGTTAGAAAACATTCAGCGTAGGATGACTAAATTAATACATAGCATTAGAAATCTTCCTTATGAAGAAAGATTGAAGACTCTTAAGTTACATTCACTTGTTAGACGAAGAATGAGGGGAGACCTGATCGAAGTGTATAAGTGGAAGATAGGTATTAATAAAGGGGACATTAATAAGGTCTTGAGGATGTCTCTCCAAGAGAGAACCCTCAGTAATGGATTTAAATTAGATAAGTTTAGATTTAGAAAGGACATAGGAAAGAATTGGTTTGGAAATAGGGTAGTTGATGAGTGGAACAGTCTACCTAGTTGGGTTATTGAGGCTGGGACTTTGGGTAGTTTCAAATCTAGGTTGGATAAGTACATGAGTGGGAGGGGTTGGACTTGAGTGGGACTTTCACATCGGAGCTTGTTTCTTGGGTGGCATTGAAAATTGGGTTGGGCAAATGTTTTGTTAGTGGGATGAATTGTAAAGGACCTGCCTAGTATGGGCCAGCAGGCCTCCTGCAGTGTTCCTCCTTTCTTATGTTCTTATGTTCTTATGTTATTACTACTACTGCTATAACTACTACTGCTGCTATTACTACTACTACTGCTATTACTACTACTGCTGCTATTACTACTACTACTGCTGCTATTACTGTTACTTCTGCTTCTATTACTGTTACTACTGCTGCTATTACTATTACTACTACTGCTGCTATTACTACTGCTATTACTACTACTGCTATTACTACTACTATTACTACTACTGCTATTACTACTACTCCTATTACTACTATTGCTATTTCTACTACTACTACTACTAATAGAATCCTACTAATAGAATCCTTGGCTTCATATCAAGAAGCATAAATAATAGGAGTCCTCAGGTTGTTCTTCAACTCTATACATCCTTGGTTAGGCCTCATTTAGATTATGCTGCACAGTTTTGGTCACCGTATTACAGAATGGATATAAATTCTCTGGAAAATGTACAAAGGAGGATGACAAAGTTGATCCCATGTATCAGAAACCTTCCCTATGAGGATAGACTAAGGGCCCTGAAACTGCACTCTCTAGAAAGACGTAGAATTAGGGGGGATATGATTGAGGTGTATAAATGGAAGACAGGAATAAATAAAGGGGATGTAAATAGTGTGCTGAAAATATCTAGCCTAGACAGGACTCGCAGCATGGTTTTAAGTTGGAAAAATTCAGATTCAGGAAGGATATAGGAAAGTACTGGTTTGGTAATAGAGTTGTGGATGAGTGGAACAAACTCCCAAGTACCGTTATAGAGGCCAGAACGTTGTGTAGCTTTAAAAATAGGTTGGATAAATACATGAGTAGATGTGGGTGGGTGTGAGTTAGACCTGATAGCTTGTGCTACCAGGTCGGTTGCCGTGTTCCTCCCTTAAGTCAATGTGACCTGACCTGACTAGGTTGGGTGCATTGGCTTAAGCCGGTAGGAGACTTGGACCTGCCTCGCATGGGCCAGTAGGCCTTCTGCAGTGTTCCTTCGTTCTTATGTTCTTATGTTCTTACTATTACTACTACTGCTATTGCTACTACTACTGCTATTACTACTACTGCTATTACTACTACTGCTGCTATTACTACTACTGCTGCTATTACTACCTCATATTACTACCTTACTACTGCCATTACATATACACTGCCTATAACACGCCGCTGCTGCCATTACCTACCGCTGCCTTGCTACACTGCCATTTCATTATTACATCACTGCCACGTGCTATCCACTACTTACACTGCATTACTACTACCGCTGCTGCCATTACTACCACCACCGCCTGCCATTACCTACCACCGCTGCCATTACTACTCACTGCTGTTATTTCACGTTATACACACCTACTACTACCACCGCTGCACGCTGCTGCCGCTTGCTGCCACTACTACCTTACCTTACCACTACCACCACTACCATCGCCACCGCCGCCGCACATACCACCACCATCACTACCACGCCATTACCTACCACCACCGCCGCCATTACCACCGCCATTACCACCACCCCGCCATTACTACCGCCATTACCACTACCACCGCATTACTACCACCGCTGCCATTACTACCACCGCCGCCATTACTCTTCACTGCCGCCTGCCATTATCCACTACCGCCGCTGGCATTACTACCACCACCGCATTACCTACCACCGCCGGCATTACCACCACCGCTGCCATTACCACTACCGCCGCCATTACTACCACCACGACTACCGCCACTGCCACCCACTACTACCGCCACCACTCACTACTACAGCCGCTATTACCACTACAGCTGCCTACAGCCGCCTACCACTCCACTGCTGCTGCCTTATTACTACCGCTGCTGCCATTACCTACTACCGCTGATATTACTACCACTGCCGCCATTACTACTACTGCCCATTACCACTACACCATCCAGCGCTTACCTACTGCTGCCATTACCGCTACTACACCGCATTACTACTACGCATATTACACACTGCTGCCATTACTACCACCGCAATTACCACTACCGCTCAGCTGCCATTACCACCACTCCACTACCACTACTGCCATTACACTACCTTACTACCACCGCTACCACTACCTACTACCACCGCTGCATTATCACTACCGGCCATTACTACCACCGCTCCGCCATTACTGCCACCGCTATTACCTACAACCGCCTCTATTATTCCGCCGCTACTTACTCACTACACACTCCGCTACCATTACATTACTACCTACCACCGCCGCCATTACATCACCGCTAATTACTACCACCGCTGCCACATACTACTACCGCCGCTGCATTACCACTACCGCTGCCATTACTACCACCGCTACCATTACTACATTGCCACATTACTACTACCGCCTAATACCACTACCGCCTGCCATTGCTACCACCGCCGCCATTCACTACCACCGCCTTGCCATTGCCACTACCGCTATCCACTGCCACTTACTGCCGCAATTACCGTTACCACGCCGCCATTACTCATTACCACCACCGCCGATATTACTCACCGCTGCCATTACTACTATTACCACTACACCGCTGCCATTACTACTACTGCGCTATTACTACTACTGTTATACACTATTCCACCGCCGCCATTATCACTACCGCCGCTGCCATTACTGCCGCTGTTACTACTACTACCGCTATTACTACTGCCGCTATTACTACCGCGCTAATACTACCACTATTACTACTGCTGCTGCTATTACTACTAGTACTACTGCTGCTGCTATTACTACTATTATTACTACTACTGCTGCTGCTATTACTACTACTGCTGTTACTACTACTGCTATTAATACTGCTACTACTGTTATTACTATTGCTATTACTGTTACTACTGCTGCTATTACTATTACTACTGCTATTACTATTACTACTAATACTGCTATTACTACTACTATTTCTACTACTGCTATTACTGTTACTACTGCTATTACTGTTACTACTGCTGCTATTACTATTACTACTGCTATTACTACTACTATTACTACTATTACTGCTACTACTATTACTAATACTGCTGCTGTTACTACTTCTACTTCCAGTACTACTAGAGGTAGTAGTAATGCTACTGCCTCTGCTACAATTACTATTACTTCTACTATTACTACTACCACTTCTACTGCTACTACTATTACTAGTACTACTCGTCCTACTTTTCCTCCTACTATTACTCTGGCCCAGACATTCCATAGATAACATGCAAATCCCCATTCCCTTCTCCCTCCCTTTCCTCTTCCTCCTCTCCCTCCTACTACTACAACTACCGTTACTACTGCTCCTTCTGCTACTCGTCTCTTATCTCCGGTAGGGGTGGAAACAGGACGTGTTTCCTTAGGACATCTGTTCTCCATGTTCACCTATCAGCACGTCATTGATGTCAGCTAGTCCTGTATACCTTGTATATGTACTTGTAGAAATATAGATTATTATTATTAATATTTTATTACTACTATCGTCCACACATTTCATAGATAATATGTGAATCTCCACTCTCTTCTTTCTCGCCCTCCTCTCTCATTATCCTCCTCCTCCTCTTCCTCCTTCACTACCTCCTCCTCATATCTATCACTCTTATATCATCTACTATCTCATTCACTTGTTTCAACTTCCTCCTTCACTTGTAACCTCTGTCTCATTCTCTGTTTCTTTCTGTCTCTTTCTCTCTTTCTATTTCTGTCTCTCTCTCTTACACAAGGGATTTTACAGGATAAGGTTAAGTGTTCCAGTCTTTATTTACAAGCTAGAAGCTATTACTGGCCTTTAGTTCTTTAAAAGCCTTACCTAGCTCTCTCTCTCTCTCTCTCTCTCTCTCTCTCTCTCTCTCTCTCTCTCTCTCTCTCTCTCTCTCTCTCTCTCTCTCTCTCTCTCTCTCTCTCTCTCAAAAACATTAAACTCTTTCCATAATAACATTTAAATTTAGTGATATTTACGATCATATATTTCATACTGCTAAAAAAAATAATCATAAAGTGAATAACTTCCCACTTAATTTACGAAACATAAATACGCCTCACTGCATGACTCTTGGATTATCCTCGGTTATTAGCTTAGGGAAGGAGAATATAAATGACATCTCAGGTCCTTCGTCTAGCTGCCCGGCAGTGGGTCGTGTATCCAGGATGCTGCCAGCATTTGCTTCTGGATCGCAACGTGTGTATGTATAAGCACGCCTCTGGCAAGACAGTATGAATGATGGTGAAAGTGGGTGTCTTTTTTTTTTTCAGATCATCCTGCCTCGCTGGGAGACGCCCAGAGTGTTTACACACACACACACACACACACACACACACACACACACACACACACACACACACACACACACACACACACACACACACACACACACATATATATATATATATATATATATATATATATATATATATATATATATATATATATATATATAACACGCTGGCTGTCTCCCACTGAGGCAGGGTGACCCAAAAAAGAGAGACTTTCACCATCATTCACATTATTATCGTCTTGCCAGAGGCACACACATACCACCGTTTAGATATCCCTCTAAACAACAAATTTCCCAAATTTCTCCTTTAGAGTGCTGGCACCGTACTTCCTACCTACCTACAAGACTCAAGTCCAGAAAACTGATTTCCCTAAAGCTCTTCACAAAATATTACCCTGGTAACACTCCGACAGCCGGTCAAATTCCAAAAACAATTTGTCCACACTCCTATCTAACACCCTCACACACCTGCTATATGTACAAAACCCTCATTTACCCCCTCCTTCCATCCTTTTCTAGGACAACCCCTACCCCGCCTTCCACTGCAAATTTATATACCCTCCAAGTCATCCTGTTTTGCTCCATCCTCTCTAAATAACCAAACCACCTCAACAACCCCTCGTCAGCCCTATGGATAATACTTTTAGTAACTCCGCACTTATACGTAATCTCCAATCTTCGAATTTGCATAATATTAACGCCACACATTGCCCTCAGACATTTCCAGTGCCTCTCTTCGATGCCTTGTTGCCAGGGCTGAAGAATGATGAGCCACGAGGCTGCCACAATGCTGAAACAAACTCAGCTCTGTTTTAGTGTTTAAAAAAGCTGTGAAGCGGTGGCCTATGCAGGACGGGCATATATTAATGACAAATCAGACCAAAAATATGTACATTGAACTGGACTTTGCCAACGCATTTAACTTAGAATGGATGCTCCTCTCAACGCCGTTTCTAGACACTTTCTCTCCCTCAATCCTTTAATTCAACCGTGCTATACGCGAGTCAGTTTCATGTTTTGGCAACATGAAGTGAATCATGTGAAGGGGTGTAACAGGGGACCCTCTTGCCCCTTTTCACTTCTGTCTGGTCATCAAGGAAGTCACAGAAACACTTTCCAGTGAGCTTATTATCTGGTTTTTGGATGACGGTACCATGGTTAGCACTGCAGTCTTTCTCTTAGAAGATATCAGAAAAATAAAAGACATGGGAGTGAGCCGGTGCCTATCGTTCAACCCCTTCAAATATGTAATAGTCTCTACTAACCGAGAGATATTGAGGACTTTAGTGATGCTTTACCAGAAGCACGAGCCATTGATCCAGCCAATAGAACTCTGCTTGGTTCTCCTTTCGGGTCCAGTGCTATTGATCTGAATCTAGAAAAAAATATTCATACCTCAAGAGGATACATTGATACACACGATGTCTTCCACCTACTCACCAGATGCCTGTCCCTCACAAAACTCCGCACCTTCCTCCAGCAACTCCAGCACTACCCCACCTTCCTCCAGCAACTCCAGCACTACCCCACCTTCCTCCAGCAACTCAAGCACTGCCCCACCTTCATCCAGCAACTCCAGTACTACCGTACCTTCCTCCAGCAACTCCAGCACTACCCCACCTTCATCCAGGAACTCCAGTACTACCCTACCTTCATCCAGCAACTCCAGCACTACCGTACCTTCCTCCAGCAACTCCAGCACTACCGTACCTTCCTCCAGCAACTCCAGCACTACCCCACCTTCCTCCAGCAACTCCAGCACTACCGTACCTTCCTCCAGCAACTCCAGCACTACCCCACCTTCCTCCAGCATCTCCAGCACTACCCCACCTTCCTCCAGCAACTCCAGCACTACCGTACCTTCCTCCAGCAACTCCAGCACTACCCCACCTTCCTCCAGCATCTCCAGCACTACCCCACCTTCATCCAGCAACTCCAGTACTACCCTACCTTCATCCAGCAACTCCAGCACTACCGTACCTTCCTCCAGCAACTCCAGCACTACCGTACCTTCCTCCAGCAACTCCAGCACTACCCCACCTTCCTCCAGCAACTCCAGCACTACCGTACCTTCCTCCAGCAACTCCAGCACTACCCCACCTTCCTCCAGCATCTCCAGCACTACCCCACCTTCCTCCAGCAACTCCAGCACTACCGTACCTTCCTCCAGCAACTCCAGTACTACCCTACCTTCATCCAGCAACTCCAGCACTACCGTACCTTCCTCCAGCATCTCCAGCACTACCCCACCTTCATCCAGCAACTCCAGCACTACCGTACCTTCCTCCAGCAACTCCAGCACTACCCCACCTTCATCCAGCAACTCCAGCACTACCCCACCTTCATCCAGCAACTCCAGCACTGCCCCACCTTCCTCCAGCAACTCAAGCACTACCCCACCTTCCTCCAGCAACTCAAGCACTACCCCACCTTCCTCCAGCAACTCAAGCACTACCCCACCTTCATCCAGCAACTCCAGTACTACCGTACCTTCCTCCAGCAACTCCAGCACTACCCCACTTTCCTCCAGCAACTCCAGCACTACCCCACCTTCATCCAGCAACTCCAGTACTACCCTACCTTCATCCAGCAACTCCAGCACTACCGTACCTTCCTCCAGCAACTCCAGCACTACCGTACCTTCCTCCAGCAACTCCAGCACTACCCCACCTTCCTCCAGCAACTCCAGCACTACCGTACCTTCCTCCAGCAACTCCAGCACTACCCCACCTTCCTCCAGCATCTCCAGCACTACCCCACCTTCCTCCAGCAACTCCAGCACTACCGTACCTTCCTCCAGCAACTCCAGTACTACCCTACCTTCATCCAGCAACTCCAGCACTACCGTACCTTCCTCCAGCAACTCCAGCACTACCCCACCTTCCTCCAGCATCTCCAGCACTACCCCACCTTCCTCCAGCAACTCCAGCACTACCGTACCTTCCTCCAGCAACTCCAGTACTACCCTACCTTCCTCCAGCAACTCCAGCACTACCGTACCTTCCTCCAGCAACTCCAGCACTACCCCACGCAACTCCAGCACTACCGTACCTTCCTCCAGCAACTCCAGCACTACCCCACCTTCCTCCAGCATCTCCAGCACTACCCCACCTTCCTCCAGCAACTCCAGCACTACCGTACCTTCCTCCAGCAACTCCAGTACTACCCTACCTTCATCCAGCAACTCCAGCACTACCGTACCTTCCTCCAGCATCTCCAGCACTACCCCACCTTTATCCAGCAACTCCAGCACTACCGTACCTTCCTCCAGCAACTCCAGCACTACCCCACCTTCATCCAGCAACTCCAGTACTACCCTACCTTCATCCAGCAACTCCAGCACTACCGAACCTTCATCCAGCAACTCCAGCACTACCCCGCCTTCCTCGAGCAACTCAAGCACTACCGTACCTTCCTCCAGCAACTCCAGCACTACCCCACCTTCCTCCAGCAACTCCAGCACTACCGTACCTTCCTCCAGCAACTCCAGCACTACCCCACCTTCCTCCAGCATCTCCAGCACTACCCCACCTTCATCCAGCAACTCCAGTACTACCCTACCTTCATCCAGCAACTCCAGCACTACCGTACCTTCCTCCAGCAACTCCAGCACTACCCCACCTTCCTCCAGCAACTCCAGCACTACCGTACCTTCCTCCAGCAACTCCAGCACTACCCCACCTTCCTCCAGCAACTCCAGCACTACCGTACCTTCCTCCAGCAACTCCAGCACTACCCCACCTTCCTCCAGCATCTCCAGCACTACCCCACCTTCATCCAGCAACTCCAGTACTACCCTACCTTCATCCAGCAACTCCAGCACTACCGTACCTTCCTCCAGCAACTCCAGCACTACCCCACCTTCCTCCAGCAACTCCAGCACTACCGTACCTTTCTCCAGCAACTCCAGCACTACCCCACCTTCCTCCAGCATCTCCAGCACTACCCCACCTTCATCCAGCAACTCCAGTACTACCCTACCTTCATCCAGCAACTCCAGCACTACCGTACCTTCCTCCAGCAACTCCAGCACTACCCCACCTTCCTCCAGCAACTCCAGCACTACCGTACCTTCCTCCAGCAACTCCAGCACTACCCCACCTTCCTCCAGCAACTCCAGCACTACCGTACCTTCCTCCAGCAACTCCAGCACTACCCCACCTTCCTCCAGCAACTCCAGTACTACCCTACCTTCATCCAGCAACTCCAGCACTACCCCACCTTCATCCAGCAACTCCAGCACTACCCCACCTTCCTCCAGCAACTCCAGCACTACCCCACCTTCATCCAGCAACTCCAGTACTACCGTACCTTCCTCCAGCAACTCCAGCACAACCCCACCTTCATCCAGCAACTCCAGCACTGCCCCACCTTCATCCAGCAACTCCAGTACTACCGTACCTTCCTCCAGCAACTCCAGCACTACCCCACTTTCCTCCAGCAACTCCAGCACTGTCCCACCTTCCTCCAGCAACTCCAGCACTACCCCACCTTCATCCAGCAACTCCAGCACTACCCCACCTTCCTCCAGCAACTCCAGCACTACCACACCTTCCTCTAGCAACTCCAGCACTACCACACCTTCCTCTAGCAACTCCAGCACTACCACACCTTCCTCTAGCAACTCCAGCACTACCCCACCTTCCTCCAGCAACTCCAGCACTACCCCGTCTTCCTCCAGCAACTCCAGCACTACCCCACCTTCCTCCAGCAACTCCAGCACTACCCCACCTTCCTCCAGCAACTCCAGCAGTACCCCACCTTCCTCCAGCAACTCCAGCACTACCCCACCTTCCTCTAGCAACTCCAGCACTACCCCACTTCCTCCAGCAACTCCAGCAATACCCTACCTTCCTCCAGCAACTCCAGCACTACCCCGTCTTCCTCGAGCAACTCCAGCAACACCCTACCTTCCTCCAGCAACTCCAGCACTACCCCACTTCCTCCAGCAACTCCAGCAACACCCTACCTTCCTCCAGCAACTCCAGCACTACATGTTTGTACTCCTTTTCTTCGACTCCCATGGGGGCAAGAGGACAGAGTACAGATGGAGGAAAGAGAGAAGTATACATATTGAACAGATGTAAGAGAGGACAGGCGGAGCACAAGCTGAAGACACATTGAGGACAGGTCAAAGACAGACGAAGGACATGGGAATAGGAGTTGGGTAGATTGTGGACATGTGCAGGAGACAGAAATAACGCTGAGGAGACGAACAACATGCAGAGGAGATGAAGGACATGCAGAGGAGACACATGATAGGTGGAGGAAACACAAGAGAGGTGGAGACACAGGATAGGCGGCGGAAGAGAGAGGATAGGAGGAGGAATGAGAGGACAAGCTGAGGAAAGAGAGGACAGGCAGAGGAGACTGAGGACAGGCAGAGGAGACTGAGGACAGGCAGAGGAGAGGCTGAGTGCCACCATTGTCCTCAGCATCTCATCTGGGCTGTCATCTGGGTCAGTGAATATTTACAATCAATGCCAACGACTGCGCTGGTTTTCTATGCTGCTGTTTCCGTCCCCATAACTGGAGCAGGCGACCTTCCATTTGTTGTGAGACCGGCAGGCAGGCTGTTTGGCTGGCTGGTAGGACAGCAGGCAGAAAGGCTGGTTGTCTGGCAGGAAGGCAGACAGAAATGTTGGCTGACCAAACGACAGATAGAAGATCTAGC
Organism: Cherax quadricarinatus; assembly: GCF_038502225.1. Lineage (NCBI taxonomy): Eukaryota > Metazoa > Arthropoda > Malacostraca > Decapoda > Parastacidae > Cherax > Cherax quadricarinatus. The sequence continues at coordinate 18,463,344 of NC_091365.1, read as the reverse complement.
TGGCTGGCAGAATGGCAGTTGGCTGGTAGGACGGCAGACAAAAAGGCTTGCAGAAAGGGAGGCAGGAAGGTTGGCAAGGTGGATGTCCTGGTAGCTGGGTAGATAGCTCCCTTGTAAGAAGGCAATCAGGCTACTTGCTCTAAAGGCTGTTTGTGAGGAAGTCAGGCAGGATGACTGTCCTAATGGCTGGTAGGAAGGCAGGTAGTATGGCTGGCTCGTAGTATGGCTGGCTGGCAGGGAAGTTGGCCTGTTGACTGGCTGGTAGTACAGCCTGCTGACTAGTAAGAAGGCAGACATTACAGCTATTCTGCTGATTGCTAGGAAGGCACGTTTTGCTATCTGATTGTAAGGTTAGGCAGGGCGGTTATCCTGCTGACTGATAGGAAAATACATAGACAAGCTGGCTATTCTGTCTTATAGTAAGGCAGGCAGACTGGCTGTCCTGTTTCTGGTAGTAAGGCAGACATGCTCGTTATCTTGCTGTCAAAAAAAAAGGCAGGCAGGTAAACTGGTTGTTATGTTGTCTGGCTGATTTGCTGCTGCTTGACAGCTAGGCAGACATGATGACTGTTTTTGTTATTGGTAGGAAGACATGTTGGCTGTCTCTGTCTTGTAATATGGCAGGAAGAACGGGAGTCCTGATTACTGGTAGGCAGGCAGGGTGGCTGTCCTGTTTTGCAGCATTACAAGCAAAAGGCAGCCTACTAGTAGAAAAAAACAGGATTGATAACTGTCCTGTTCTCTGATAGAAAAACAGTTTGAAACTGTTGTGCTGTCTGACTGGACAAAGAGAAGGCAGCACTTCAGTAGATTTTATGACCCGTGCTAGGGAGGTCATACTCATATAATCTTTCCCACTCAAGTATCTGTGGAAAAAATAAACAACTATAGACATGTGTGATGGTCGACACAGGTTCTAGAACACACTTTTATTGAGGCTCAGTGTCGCTCTAGGCAGACCGAACATCATGTCAATTTAGGTTTACGCTACTTGTGAACACATCTCTTTAGCAATCATTTTTTATTTTATTAACACATTGGCCGTTTCCCACCAAGGTACGGTGGCCCCCCAAAAAAGAAAAACTTTCATCGTTCACTCCATCACTGTCTTGCCAGAGACACGCTCAAACTAGTTATAAAACTGCAACATTAACACCCCTCCTTCAGAGTGCAGACACTGTACTTCCCATCTCCAGGACTCAAGTCTAGCCTACAGGTTTCCCTGAATCCCTTCATAAATGTTACTTTGCTCACACTCCAACAGCACATCAAGTCCTAAAAACTATTTGTCTCCATTCGCTACTGTCTAACACGCTTGCTGGAAGTCCAAGCCCCTTGCACACAAAACCTCCTTTATCTCCTCCCTCCAACCTTTGCTAAGCCGACCCCTACTCCGACTTCTCTCCACCACAGTTTATTCACTCCCCAAGTCATTTTATTTTATTCCAACCTCTCTACATGTCCGAACCACCTCAACCCCTCCTCAACCCTCTGGATAATAGTTTTAGTAATCGTGCACCTCCTCTTAATCTCCAAACTACGGATTCTCTGCATTGTATTTACACCACACATTGCCCTCGGATACGACATCTCCACTGCCTCCAGCTTTCTTCTTGTTACAACATTCACCAGCCATGTTTAACACCAATATACGAGTGTTGGTATAACTATACGCTCATACATTTCCCTCTTTGATCCATGGATAAAGTTCTTTGTCTCTACAAATTCCTCAATGTACCACTCGCCTTTTTCCCCTCGTCAATTCTGTGGTTCGCCTCGTCATTCAAAGACCCATCTGCTGACACATCCACTCCCAATTATCTGAATACATTCACCTCCTCAATGATCCCTCCTTCGAATCTGATATCCAGTCTTTCATTACTTAAATTTTGTTATCCTCATCACCTTACTTTTTCCTATATTCACTTTTAATTTTCTTCTTTTACATACCCTACCAAACTCATCCACCAACCTCTGCAATTTCTCTTCAGAATCTCCCAAAAGCACAGTGTCATCAGCAAAGAGCAACTTTGAGAACTCCCACTTTGTGTTAGATTCTTTTTCTTTTAACTCCACACCTCTTGCCAAAACTCGAGCATTCACTTCTCTTACAACTCCATCTATAAATATATTGAACAACCATGGTGACATCACACATCCCTGCGTAAGGTCTAATTTTACTGGGAAATAATCTCCCTCTCTCACTATCCTCGAAAAAATCTCTTCACTACTTTCAATAACCTACCTCCTATTCTGTACATTTGCAACATCTACCACATTGCCCCCACTGTTCACCCTATTATATGCCTTTTCCAAATCCATAAATGCCACAAAAAACTCTTTACCATTATCTAAATACTGTTCACCTTTGTTTCACTGTAAACACTTGATCTACACACCCCCTACCCTTCCTAAAGCCTCCTTGTTCATCTTCTATCATACTCTTCGTCTTACTCGTAATTCTTTCAATAACTCTACACTTTACCAGATATGCTCAACAGACTTATTCCCCTCTAATTTTTTTTACTCTCCTTTGCCTCCTTTTCCTTTAAACAAAGGAACTATGCATGCTCTCTGCTAATCTCTGGATACCTTACCTTCTTATCGCCACAGAAGACAATACTCAATACCGATGAATCCTGGAATCATCGCTTGTCTCTATAACCAACAATTTCAACCAGAACAGTGGCTTCTGTAACATAGCTGAACCGCTTGCCAAGAAACTTCTTCATCGCTATCCCACATAAGAACATAGAACACTGCAGAAGGTCTGCTCACAACTTATCCAATACCCCTTCCAAGCTACCCAAGATTTTAGACTTTATAACCCCACCCGGTAGATCATTAGATGCAGCATTCTCCACCTAACCTCAACATTCTGAAAGTGACTATAAATACGTACCTTCCACCCCAGGTAGACCTGTTTGTGACTTGAAAAAGCCCACTGTGTGGGCGAAACGTTGTCAATAAAGGATCACATTAAACTGCATATGTGTTTATGTTTCCACCTTACCCTCTTCAATATATTTATTGAATAGAAGCACTAACCACTCCAAAACTATATCCCCACTTGCTCTTAACATTTATATCTTTATCCCATCAATTCCAGCTGATTTACCCCCTTTCATTTTACCTACTGCATCATGCACTTTCCCCACACTTACAACTCGCTCTTCCTCGCTTCTACAAGATATTCCTCCTTGCCCTATACACGAAATCACAGCTTCCCTGTCTTCATCAATATTTAACAATTCCTCAAAATATTCCCTCCATCTCGATACCTCTAACTCTCCGTTTTATAACTATCCTCTCTTACTTTTAACTATCAAATCCATTCGTTCCCTAGGCCTCCTCAACTTATTAATCTCACTCCAAACCTTTTTCTTATTTTTCAACAAAATTTGTTAACATCTCACCAACTCCCTCATTTGCTCTTTTTATACATTTCTTCACCACTCTCTTAGCCTCTCTTTTTCTCTCCATATACTCCTCCCTCGTTGTATCACTTCTTTGTAAAAACCTCTCATATGCTAACTTTTTTCTCTCTTGCTACTCTCTTTACATCATTCCACCAATCACTCTTCTTCCCTCCCACACCCACTTTCCTGTAACCACAAACTTCTGCTGAACACTCTAACACTACATTCTTAAACCTACCTGATACATCTTCGACACTATTGCCTGTATTCTCACTAGCCCATCTGTCTAGCTTAGAAACCTTTACCTCTCTCTTACTATTGCGACCCCAGAATGGGTCACAATGTATATAATGTACATTTCCCGTTCATGTAATTTTATATTGCTTATATTTGCGATATTAGCTAAATTGTAAATATATTGCTCTATATTATTATTTGACTTAGTTATATTATTAGGTAGGATGTAACATTTATATATTCAGTGCTCATAGTTCGAGTGTTAAGTAGCTGTCAGCCTTGTCTAACTATCGCTCCACTTGTTTCCCTGCTGGCTTCTCTGTAGTTGCTGGGCAGCAGCAGTCCACAGAGAGTCACGTGATCAGGGTGGGGTGATCACACCTCACCTGGAGAGAGTCTAGCTGGCCTGCGCTAGTGATTGTCTGTTTGGCGTGCCTTCCAACAAGACGACCTCTCCAACTCTCCCTTGATGGCCCTTGTTGGCCCTTGTTGGAAGATCGTCTCTGTCGTTTTCTTGTTGTTGGTTCTGTGTAACTCTGTTCTCAGAACATAGCTTAGACTTAGTGATTTTCGACGTTGTACTGAGGTTGTGTGTCACATTGACACTGAGAAACTCAGGTCCTGAGCTGTAGCTTCTGACCTAATTTGTACTGGTATCTGTGCACTATCACAGTCAGGGATTTTCTTATGCTGAACTTAGATTCAGTAGTATGGGAGTTTTGTGACTTTTGTGAAGGATCTGCAGATGGTCCCTACTTAGTGTCGTTATATGATCTCCTTGTTCCTGATTCTGTGTCGCTGTTGCTTGTTCTATTGCTGTTCGGCTTATCAGTCGTTTCATTGTTCAAGCAAGCTGTTCTGATTGCCAGGTTGGTCAAGAAGTTAGTTTATGTGAGGACTTTTAGTCAGTCACTGGTTAAGTCTAGTCGAGTCTTGAGACATAGTAAACTACCTAAAGCACTTACACACATACACACAAACTTGTATATATTTGTATTATGTTATTAAATGCTAACAATGTACCAGACGTTACTTAAAAGCCATAAAGATGTGATATGTTGTTAGGCAAGACACATATGAAACAGTTAGGTATCTTTATTTCGAAACGTTTCGCCTACACAGTAGGCTTCTTAAGTCGAGTACAGAAAAGTTGATAGAAGCAGAAGAGACTTGAAGACGATGTAATCAGTCCATCACCCTTGAAGTTTTGAGGTGGTCAGTCCCTCAGTCTGGAAAAGAGTATTGTTCCATAGTCTGAAACAATATGGAGATGAAGTGATAAGACGGAGCCTTATATAGCGCCAGGAGGTGAGACGTAGGTCACTAGTAGAGGTAAGAACGTAGACGTTGGGAGGTCAGGTCCCTCTCAAATCCAGCCATTCTCACTAGTAGAGGTTGTCGAAGTTGATTTCAGGCCTGTACCAAGATACCCTTGTGTTGCAGTGTCTGACAGATTGAACATTAAAATGGTATAAAATACTGACAAATTGTTAGGTAAGACACATATGCAACAGTTAGGTATCTTTATTTCGAAACGTTTCGCCTACACAGTAGGCTTCTTCAGTCGAGTACAGAAAAGCTGATAGAAGCAGAAGAGACTTGAAGACGATGTAATCAGTCCATCACCCTTGAAGTTTTGAGGTGGTCAGTGATATATGCCTCCAGCACAATACTACTGTACACAAGATAAGTGTAGGAACTTGTATCCTATATTATATTCAGTTGATTAATTTGCATTGATCTTATACGCCTAGACAGCTTTATTGTTATTAATAAACTTATTAAATTTTAATTCAGTTGAAATCCTGAATCACTATTGAATCTTACTAAATTCTAATGGATAATTGCACCAGGATACTGACTACTTGTTACAAAATCCCAGTAACAGGCTGGATGCTAGAAGGGAAGTCCTTTCTAGTATTCACTGGAGATCTCTATCATTATTAGATATCGCGTTTTTTGTAACACTTACTACTTCCATTTTTCTTGTATCTCATCTACCTTTTACTCTCACTATAGCTACAACTAAAAAGTGATCTGATTTATCTGTGGCCCCTCTATACACATGTACATCTAGAAGTCTACTCAGCAGTCCTGCATCTACCAATACGTAGTCCAACAAACTATTGTCAATATCCCCTACATCATATCTCCTATGTTTATCCTCTTTTTCTTAAAATATATATTACCTATAACCAAACCCCATTAAGGAGACATTAATTATTTTCAAACCTCAACAAAGTCGGGAAATTAAGCTTTGTCCATTTGTTTCCTATAAATTGTTGATTTCCAGGCTAGAAAAATTACTGATGTGAGTTTTATAGATAACAGTTCAATGAATTCAATAATATGGCAGCGAGACTATCTCTTGATTTGTCTTTCTACTTTCATTCCTTTCTCTACCAACCAGGCTTCTCAACATTCTAAATATAAAACTCTACAGAAATTTTCTTTATATTTTCTCGAATAATGATACAAATATAACGAATAAATTCACTGGTCAACATTCATTTTATGATCAATGATATTACACCGATTTTAGTTTGTGCTGCTGATTGCGAATCTGTCATGGGTTTTGGCTCTGATTACTGATGAATTTGGTATCCCATTGAAAGACAAATGATATAAAAAATAAAAAGATATAAAAAAATAAGATATAAAAAATGTTTTGATCAGGCGAGGCTAATTTACAAAATCTCATTGAAATGATTTTTTTTAAATCATACAAAAGTCAGATCATGTAATACATACTAGCACTTCATTCTGTACAATATGATTGTAAGATATATAATTCAGATACCACTAATTACTGCAAATGAAAATGTTCGATTTTCGTTTATGTTGGTCATCAGCGGAGTGCCGTTGGAGGCTGCAGCAATAGTCTGCCATCATGTGTGTCCCATCTGCCTTGATACCTTTCCTCCATCACCTCTATATCATGCTGGAACCTCTTTCCTTGTTCCTCACTGATCTCACCATGATTATGTGGAAGCTATCTAGGTGAATATGGAGAAAGTGTACCTTAATGGTCATATTAGTACCTAAATTCTTAAAACTTGTCAGCATGGTTTGCACCAGTTCTTCATAATTGTTTGTTTTGTGATTACCCAAGAAGTTCTTGACAACTGACACACAACTGCACCATCCAGAAACTCCAACACCATTCATACAGTTTGTGAAATTAAAATCCTTGATAAGTTTTCTCAATTTGAGGATCAAAGATGGCTTTCAATTTTTCCATTCTTAGTCGAGGGAACGATCTACAAATATATCTGAAGCAATTGCTAGCTTTTTCCAAGGACTTAACGTAATGTGGAGTGGATGGCAAAATGTTATCCCTGTCAACCAATGGCTCGTGAAGGATGTTTGCTGCACCTACAGTCATACTTTCTCTTGAAGGCCATGTCACTTTTGTCCAATTATCCGCCTTCGCCCTACTGTCCCAGTATTAAATGAAAACAAGGGTACTTTGTACATCCACTCTGTTGTCCAAGCAAGGAGTTTACCATCTTCAGATCAACATACAAAGACATCTTGTGCTCATGACAGCAAACCTACAATGCCATTTTGATATTATTATATTCTTTAATTTTTTTTTTTGAGTGAGCAATTGAAAGAGATGCACATATCAGTTACCATTGTACAATAAGACACATTTCAGCAAGACGAGTAATTTACATAATTACATAAAACATTGCAATAATGAAAAATTATCTAAAATAAATGGTACACATACATGACACCAAGTGACTTAAAAATTACTTTACTGCTGAGAATGAAAACGATAAAGTAGAAAAAGTGTGTTGCACAAACGCAGAGTAGAGGCTTGGGAAATAAATTGAAACAGTTTTGATAACAGTTCAAGACATCGAGCTTAGTAAAACTTTCAGCCCTTCGACTGTGAGAAAATATAAAATCATGTTGAAAATTGAAGATAGATTGGCTGTATGGTTGCAAGGAAGGTTGGTTGTATGGTTGCAAGGAAGGTTGGAGGGGTGGTACGAAGGTAGTCTGGCAAGGTGGTAGAAAGATAGGCTGGCAGTTTGGTTGGAATGTAGGCTGGCTGGATGGGAGGAAGGTAGGTTGGCTGTATGGTAAGGAGGAGGCTGGCTGGATGGTTGAAACATAAGCTGGTTAGATGGAAGGGAGGTAGGGTCTTAATTCATGAGACCAGGTTTTGTGAATTCTGAAACCAGTACATCCTAGCAGTGGTATCAGTGTGTCACAGCCTCAGTGAGTGGCTGATCCTTAGCACCAGGGTGACTCAGCACGAATGTGTTCCAGCACTATGATGTCAAAATATCCTAGCACCAAAATGTTTCAACTTCTGGGCGTCCCAGTACCAGAGTATCTTAGCACAAGCATTTCTCAGCAACAGAATGTCCGAGCAGAGGAGTGTCCTAGCAGCAGGGCGTCCTAGGATCAGGGTATTAACACCTGGCTTTTTCAGCACCAGGAAGTCCCAGCCCTGTTTGACTTGTCCCCAGCAACTGGGTATCCCAGCCCCAGATCCAATAAACCAGTGTGTCCCAACTTTTGCACCAGACTGCTCAATGGTATTACAACTAGGGTGGGTGGCTAGAGCCCAGCTTCAGAGTGTCCTAGCTAGGATGAGTGCCTGGTGCCCGGCACCAGAATGTACCAGCCAGGGTATATGGCTGGTGCCCAGCACCAGGTCTCCTAGCCAGGGTGAATGGCTGAGCCCCAGTACCTGGGCCTCCTAGCCAAGATGAATGGCTGGTCACCGCACCTGGGTCTTCTAGCCAGGATGAGTGGCTGGTCCCCTGCACCTGTGTCTCCTAGCCAGGGTGAGTGGCTGGTCTCTAGCGCCTGGGTGCTGCAGCCGGGGTGAGTGGTTGGTCCCCAGCACCTGGGTGTTGCAGCCAGGGTGAGTGGCTGGTGTCTAGCACCTGTGTGTTGCAGCCAGGGTGAGTGGCTGGTCCCCAGCACCTGTGTGTTGCAGCCAGGGTGAGTGGCTGGTCTCTAGCACCTGGGTGTTGCAGCCGAGGTGAATGGCTGGTCCCCAGCACCTGGGTGTTGCAGCCAGGGTGAGTGGCTGGTCCCCAGCACCTGTGTGTTACAGCCGAGGTGAATGGCTGGTCCCCAGCACCTGGGTGTTGCAGCCAGGGTGAGTGGCCGGTCCCCAGCACCTGGGTGTTGCAGCCACTTGCTGGCAGCAACGAGGTTGACTGGCGCAATCATTGCCACAAATCACTTCCTGTTCGGCTTAACCGTTACGAGTTCTCGCACTATCGAGGCTCCGCCAATTTAGCCGTTTTATAAGAAACTTTCCCCGTGTGAAGATTGTGCGCTAATGTGAGAAACTCGAGCGAGGGAGAGTGAGCCTTGTGTGGCAGGGCTGCAGCGCCATCACTCCCCTATCAGGCCGCCCACACACCCGACCCTCCTCGTCTCCTCTACAATTACCGCCAATATTAGATCTTATTTGGGTTTTTTTTTATTGGCTTAACTTCTTGCCTGACTAAGTTAGGACTCGCTCGTTGCGTCTTTATCGTCGTCTGAGTGCTAAATTTGTCGGAATAAGTTGTCATGTTACCCGATGATGGACGCACAGTAGCATCAATCCATGAGAACAAAACGGCTGAAGTACAGCGTCGAGTAAACACTAAAGGCTGATCAATGGTGTCAGAACGGGCGTCTATGACGAGCGGTGTTCCACACGGGTCAGTCCTAGGACCGGTGCTGCTTCTGGTATATGTGGATGACATGACGGAAGGAATATATTTAGAGGTGCCCCTGTTTGCAGACGATGTGAAGCTGATGCGCTGAGTTCAAACGGATGGGGATCAAGTAGGATTACAAAGTGATCTGGACAGGCTGCAAGCCTGGTTCAGCAGTTTGATCCTGCAGTTTAACCCCACCAAGTACAAAGTCATGAAGATTGGGGAAGGTCAAAGAAGACCGCAGACGGAATACAGGCTAGGGAGGCCAAAGGCTACACTCAAAGTCTTGGGGTGAGTATCATACCGAGCATATCTGAGGTGCACGTCAACCAAATAACTGCTGCAGCATATGGGCTCCTGGCAAATCTAAGAATAGCGCTTCGATACCTGAGTAAGGAGTCCTTCAAGACACTGTACATCGTGTACGTTAGGCTAATATTAGAGTATGCAGCACCAGTATGGAACCCACACTTGGTTAAGCACGTCAAAAAATTGGAGAAGTGCAAAGGTTTCCACAGTACTAGTCCCGGAGCTGAGGGGTATGTCCCACAAGGAGAGGTTAAATCTATGTAGGGATCTTGCTTTCGCTGCATCACTCTCCAGAGTGTACCACTTCTGTGACTGAAGAAATATTTCCTAACTTCCCTGTGACTCGTCTGAGCTTTTAACTTGCAGTTGTGAACCCTTGTTGCTGTGTTCTATCTCTGAAACATTCTGTCCCTATCTTGTCAATTAATCTTAGTATTTATACGTCGTTATCATGTCTTCCCCCTATCACTCCTGTCTTCCGGTGTCATCAGGCGGAGTTTCCTTAAGAAGAGGTACGATAAAGCTCTTGGAGCAAGGAGAGAATGAACCTAGTAGTGACCAGCGAAGAGGCGGGGCAAGGAGCTATGACTCAACCCCTGCAACCACAATTAGGTGAGTACACACACACACACACACACACACACACACACACACACACACACACACACACACACACACACACACACGCACGCTCATACACACCGCAGAGAGAGTATAATCTAGGTAGCCAAAGACTGCGAACCTCATTCAAGGAAAAAGATCTTGGGGTGAGTATAATAGCAAGCACATCTCCTGAGGCGGACATCAATCAGATAACTGCTGCAGCGTACGAGCGTCTGGCAAACCTAAGTTTGGAATCCACACCTGGTCAGGCACGTCAAGAAATTGGAGAAAGTGCAGAGGTTTGCAACAAGACTAGTTTCAGAGCTAAGGGGATTGTCCGACAAAAAAAAAGCTTAAGAGAAATCGGCCTGACGACACTGGTGGACAGGAGGGTCAGGGTAGACGTGATAACGACATACATAATACTGCGAGGAATTGACAAGGTGGACAAAAACAGGATGTTCCAGAGATGGGACACAAAGATGAAGACTCCTATGAGTCAAATGGATGTTAGGAAATATTTCTTGTCACAGAGTTGTCAGGAAGTGGAAGTGCCATAGTGGACACAGGAACCATACATAGTTATAAGACGAGGTTTAATAAAGCTCATGGAGCAGGAAGAGAGAGGACCTAGTAGCAATCAGTGAAGAGGCGGGGCCAGGAGCTATGAATCGACCCCTACAACAAAAAATAGGTGAGTACAAATACGTGAGTAACACACACACACACTCACACACACACACACACACACACACACACACACACACACACACAAACTATTCCACTTCCTGACTACTCTGTGACGGAAGAAATACTTCCTAACATCCCTGTGATTCATCTGTGTCTTCAACTCTCAACTGTGTCCCCTTGTTACTGTGTCCCATCTCTGGAACATTCTGTCTCTGTCCACATTGTCAATACCTCTCAGTATTTTATATGTCGTTATCATGTCCTCCCTATCGCTCCTGTCCTCTAATGTCGTCAGGTCGATTTCCCTTAGCCTCTCCTCATAGGACATGCCCGTTAGCTCTGGGACTAGTCTTGTTGCAAACCTCTACACTTTCTCTAGTTTCTTTACGTGCTTGGCTAGGTGTAGGTTCCAAACTGGTGCTGCATATTCCAATATGGGCCTAACGTACACGGTGTACAGGGTCCTGAACGATTCCTTATTAAGATGGCGGAATGCTGTTCTTAGGTTTGCTAGGCGCCCATATGCTGCAGCAGTTATTTGGTTGATCTGTGCCTCGGGAGATGTGCCTGGTGTTATACTCACCCCAAGATCTTTTTCCTTGAGTGAGGTTTGTAGTCTCTGGCCCCCTAGACTGTACTCCGTCTGCGGTCTTCTTTGCCCTTCCCCAATCTTCATTACTTAGCACTTGGTGGGGTTGAACTCCAGGAGCCAATTGCTGGACCAGGTCTGCAGCCTGTCCAGTTTGGGAAGCGATGTAGTGGAGACAGGATCCATTCACAGCTTTAAGCAGAGATATGATAAAGCTCATGGTTCAGGGAGAGTGACACGGTAGCGGCCAGTGAAGAGGCGGGGCCAGGAGCTATGACTCTACCCCTGCAACCACAACTAGGTGAGTACATTCACACACACACAACACACACACACACACACACACACACACACACACACACACACACACACACACACACACACACACACACACACACACACACACACACACACACACACACACACACACACACACACACACACACACACAGCAACAAGGGGTCACAATTGGAAGTTGAAGACTCAGGTGAATCACAGGGATGTTAGGAAGTATTTCTTCAGTCACAGAATTGTCAGAAGGTGGAATAATCTGGGAAGTGATGTAGTGGAGGCAGGATCCATTCACAGCTTTAAGAAGAGGTATGATTACGCTCATGGAACAGGAAGAGTGACCTAGTGGCGACCAATAAAGAGGTGGAGCCAGGAGCTGTGACTCGACCCCTGCAACCACAAATAGCTGAGTATACACATACACATATTCACATACACACACACACACAGGTCAGGTATCCCGTGCAGACGTGGGGGCACAAGGCTCCGAGAACCTTAGTGTTTTAAGGCTTGCAGCAACTGCTAGCAGTAATCAGTGGTAGTGACAACGTCAGTGAACAATCCTACGAGTGATAACCAAAGTTATTAGTTAAAACAAGCCGAGAGGAAGCCTGCAATCAGTAATATTTCAAAGTGACAAACCGTTGTGGGTCTACTAGGCGCTGTTGCCACACAGATTCAAATATACAAAGATCAAAGTGAGTGTGGAAGCGGGAGTTCAAGAATTACCAGCATTTGGTTAACAAGTGTAATGTGGGGCGCCATACAGTGAGAGGGAAAAAGGTAAAAAAAAAAAAAAAGAGAAAGAAACAATAAAATATACAACAAGGGAAGGTGGCAGTCGTAGGCCTGCTGAGGCAGTGACGTTACAACAAGTTGTGTGCCATTTTACATATAAAGTGAAGTGTATATAAGTGTATACTATCATAAGTGAAAAGTGATATCGTGTGATGAACGCGGGATGTATGAGCATATATGGTTATAAGCAGCGCAGGTGAAGGATCTCCAAAATAGTGAAAGAAGGCCTAAGTACGACGACTACGTCATCAGAATCTGGCAACTTGTCACCACACCATGCAGAGCAAGTACTCTCTCACCTATTGTGGTTTGCATGTTGCATCCTGGCATCTGGCCTTGCATCACTGTTAGATACTGGTCACTCACTTCTGCAAGCTATTACCAGAATTATTGTAGAAATAGCATAGTTAAAGTGAAGATATTGTTGATGAGAGGGTGAGGACAGCAGACTAGCGAGGAGTAACGTAGGGATAAGGTAGTATTACTACCGGTAGTTATTAGCAGTAAGAATACTTAGGAAGCTAGGAAGTCCTCTCTCAATGTGAACAAGGAATAGGATAATAACCAGCAATAATTGATACTTAAATCCAGAAAGGGCAATAAGTGGAGAGAGTAGAATTACTTGGAAAGATAGCTGAGACTAAATTTGAGCCTACATGACAGAGAGGTATAACGGATCTTTCAACCACACCACCTACCCCCCCTAATCATCCCTCCCTCACACACACGCACACACACACAAGGGCAGACACTCATAGAAGCTTTAGACCCTAGTAGCAAGTTCCGCTTTTTATAACCCAGAATTACTGGTATGTATTAGCAGTATCTCCCCCTCACCTCCCCCACACACACACACACACACACACACACACACACACACACACACACACACACACACACACACCTGCACTAGGACAATATGGTAACTAACTAGGCAAATACACATGCACACACACACACACACAAGCACATATACACTTGACACAAACACGTACCCCCCCTCCCCTAACCACCTCTCCCCCTTCCCTAACCACCTCACATTAGCCACCTACCCCTCCCCCAAACCATCTAACCCCTCCCCCACACCATCTAACCCCTCCCCAACAACCTCCCCCCCTCCAATAACCACCCTCCCCCTCCCCCATAACCATCCATCCCCTCTCTCAAGCATGTACTCCCCCCTCCCCTAACCACCTCTCCCCCTTCCCTAACCACCTCACCCTAGCCACCTACCCCTTCCCCAAACTATCTAACCCCTCCCCCAAACCATCTAACCCCCTCCCCCAACTACCTCTTCCCCTCCAATAACCATCCTCCCCCTCCCCATAACCATCCATCCCCTCTCCCCAACCATCCATTCCCCTCCCCCTAACCACCCCTCCCCCTTCTGTGGAGCAATGGGGGAACCTAGAACTAGGATGAGAACAAGGGGCTCAAAGGACGAATCTGGGGGGGGAGGACTGGGAAGCAGAGCTCAAAAAAGGGACGAAGACTGGGGAAGGAGACTAGAAGAGCTGGCAAGGAAGATGGAAGAGAGGTTAGAAGCAGAATGCAGAAGGTGGAAGCAACATGCCACAACAACAGAAAACAAGATAAAGAGATTAGAAGAGGAGCAGAGACATCTGAAGCAGCATAGAGACAAAGATATTACAGAAGTAGCATCGGCAATGGCTACATCAGACACAGACAACGGGTCTGAAGGGAGAATGGAAACTAATCTGTATTCAGAGGTCCTGTCAAACCCACATGGGGCCAAAACAAAGACAGGGAGCATACTAGGACAAAATGTGAGGTTGGAAGACATTGAAGAAACTAGGACATGTGCAGGGACCTTACCAGACACCTGTGGGGGCCAGGAACAGGTGAGCAGGAAGGAGAAACCAAGGAGCATAGGGGTCATGGCTAGGGAAGGGACTAAAGGAAGGAACGCTCCATGGGAAGGAACTAAAACACATCAGAGGATGCAATGGGAGTCACAGTGGGAGGTGGAAAGGGAGAGATCAGTGTTTGTCTATGGGCTAGACGAAGCTAAAGGGGAAACTTATGAGGAAAGAAAGCAGGAGGAGAAAAAAACAATTGAAGGTATCATGAAGGTGATAGGCGAGGGGGAAATGACCCAGGTGGCAATTTTTTGGAGAATCGGGTGGTTCACAAAGAAAAGGAATCGGCCTCTCAAAGTAATTTTCAAGGCAGAATCAACCCGAACCATGATCCTGCAGGAGAATGCACAGCTGAGAGGCAGGCAGGAGTTCATGAGTGTGTACCTCGATCGAGACAGAACACAGGAGGAATGGAAGACGATGAAAGAGAGAGTTCAGAAACGAAAGGAGAAATGGGAGGAAATGAAAAAGGAGAGCAGAATAACCCAGGAACAAGTGGAAGGACAAGCACACCCCACAAACACCTGCAGAAGGACCCCAGCCACGACACCCCCAAGGCAACTGAACAATCCAAACTAACCATCACACACCGATCCATCTGTTCCCACCCCCCACACCACAGTTACAGTATTAGAACAGAAGTTGAAGGTTTGGTACACAAATGCAGATGGATTAACGAATAAACATGAGGAATGGCAAGAAAGAATCAGTGAGAAGTCCCCAGACATCAAAGCAGTTACAGAAACAAAACTCATGGAGACAATAACAGATGCAATCTTCCCACCAGGATACCAGATCATGAGGAAAGATAGAAGGGGCAGAGGGGGAGGTGGGGTTGCTCTGCTAGTAAAAAACAGATGGAAATTCGAGAAAATGGAAGGCATAGATGAGATGGGAGAAAGAGACTACATAGTAGGTACACTTCAGTCTGGGGAACACAAGGTGGTCATTGCAGTGATGTATAATCCACCACAGAACTGCAGGAGGCCAAGAGAGGAATATGAAGAGAGCAACAGAGCAATGGTGGACACACTTGCTGAGATGGCAAGAAGAGCTCACTCCAGCAGAGCAAAGTTGCTGGTTATGGGGGATTTCAACCACAGGGAGATTGACTGGGAAAACCTGGAGCCACATGGGGGTCCCAAAACATGGAGAGCCAAGATGATGGACGTGATGCTGGAAAACCTCATGCACCAACATGTTAAGGACACTACCAGAGTGAGAGGGGAGGATGACCCAGCAAGATTGGACCTTGTGTTCACCCTGGGCAGTTCAGACATTGAGGACATCACGTATGAGACTCCCCTAGGAGCTAGCGACCATGTGGTTCTGTGCTTTGAGTATATAGTAGAGCTGCAAGTGGGGAGAGTAACAGGAGTTGAATGGAAAAAGCCTGACTATAAAAGAGGGGACTACATAGGGTTGAGGAACTTCCTGCAGGAGGTCCCGTGGGACAGAGAACTGGCAGAAAAGCCAGTAAATGAAATGATGGAATATGTAACAACAAAATGCAAGGAGGCAGTGGAAAGGTTTATTCCCAAGGGCAACAGAAACAACGGGAAGACCATAACGAGCCCCTGGTTTACCCTACGGTGTAAGGAGGCAAAAGCAAAGTGCAATAGAGAATGGAAAAAGTACAGAAGGCAGAGAACACACGAAAATAGGGACATCAGTCGCAGAGCCAGGAACGAGTATGCACAGGTAAGGAGGGAGGCCCAGTGACAGTATGAAAATGACATAGCATCGAGAATCAAGACTGACCCGAAACTGTTGTATAGCCACATCAGGAGGAAGACAACAGTCAAAGACCAGGTGATCAGATAAGGACAGAAGGGGGAGAACTCACAAGAAATGATCAGGAGGTATGTGAGGAGCTAAAGAGGAGATTTAAGGAAGTTTTTACAGTAGAGACAGGAAGGGCTTATCTGGACTTATCTGGAGAGAGTTCCGGGGGTCAACGCCCCCGCGGCCCGGTCTGTGACCAGGCCTCCTTAGGTCAGTGTCCCAGGATGCGACCCACACCAGTCGACTAACACCCAGGTACCCATTTTACTGATGGGGAACATAGACAACAGGTGGAAAGAAACACGTCCAATGTTTCTACTCTGGCTGGGAATCGAACCCAGGCCCTCACCGTGTGAAGCGAGAGCGTTAACCACCAGGCCACCAGTCAGCACAGAAGGGAACATCAAGAGGGAATATACCACCAAGTGTTGGATGGCAAGAAGCTGCTAAGTGACCTTGATACCTCAAAGGCGATGGGACCAGACAACATCTCCCAATGGGTCCTTAGAGAAGGAGCAGAGATGCTGTGTGTGCCTCTAACCACAATCTTCAACACATCCCTTGGAACTGGGCAACTACCTGAGAAATGGAAGACAGCAAATGTAGTCCCCATATTTAAGAAAGGAAACAGAAACGAGGCGCTAAACTACAGACCTGTGTCTCTGACATGTGTTGTGTGCAAAGTCATGGAGAAGATTATCAGGAGGAGAGTGGTCGAACACCTGGAACGGAACAAGATTATAAATGAAAACCAGCATGGGTTCATGGAAGGCAAATCTTGTATCACAAACCTCCTGGAGTTTTATGACAAGGTAACAGAAGTAAGACACGAGAGAGAGGGGTGGGTTGATTGCGTTTTCCTAGACTGCAGGAAGGCCTTTGACACAGTTCCCCACAAGAGATTAGTGCAGAAGCTGGAGGATCAGGCGCATGTAACAGGGAGGGCACTGCAATGGATCAGGGAATACCTGACAGGGAGGCAGCAACGAGTCATGGTACGTGAAGAGGTATCACAGTGGGCGCCTGTGACGAGCGGGGTCCCACAGGGGTCAGTTCTAGGGCCAGTGCTATTTTTGATATATGCGAACGACATGATGGAAGGAATAGACTCTGAAGTGTCCCTATTCGCAGATGATGTGAAGTTGATGAGAAGAATTAAATCGGATGAGGATGAGGCAGGACTGCAAAGAGACCTGGACAGGCTGGACATGTGGTCCAGAAACTGGCTTCTCGAATTCAATCCTGCCAAATGCAAAGTCATGAAGATTGGGGAGGGGCAAAGAAGACCGCAGACAGAGTATAGGCTAGGAGGACAAAGACTACAGACCTCACTCAGGGAGAAAGACCTCGGGGTGACCATAACACCGAGCACGTCACCGGAGGCACACATCAACCAAATAACTGCTGCAGCATACAGGCGCCTGGCAAACCTGAGAATAGCGTTCCAATACCTTAATAAGGAATCGTTCAAGACACTGTACACTGTGTATATTAGGCCCATACTGGAGTATGCAGCACCAGTCTGGAACCCACACCTGGTCAAGCACGTCAAGAAGTTAGAGAAAGTACAAAGGTTTGCAACAAGGCTACTCCCAGAGCTCAGGGGAATGTCGTACGAGGAAAGGTTGAGGGAAATAGGACTGACGACACTGGAGGACAGAAGGGTCAGGGGAGACATGATAACGACATACAAGATACTGCGGGGAATAGACAAGGTGGACAGAGATAGGATCTTCCAGAGAGGGGACACAGGAACAAGGGGTCACAACTGGAAACTGAAGACTCAGACGAGTCACAGGGACGTTAGGAAGTATTTCTTCAGTCATAGAGTCGTCAGGAAATGAAATAGCCTAGCAAGTGAAGTAGTGGAGGCAGGAACCATACATAGTTTTAAGAAGAGGTATGATAAAGCTCAGGAAGCAGAGAGAGAGAGAGAGAGAGGACCTAGTAGCAATCAGTGAAGAGGCGGGGCCAGGAGCTGAGTCTCGACCCCTGCAACCACAATTAGGTGAGTACACACACACACACACACACACACACACACACACACACACACAAATATATATATATATATATATATATATATATATATATATATATATATATATATATATATATATATATATGGTAGAGTTATTATTGAAAGAATTAAGAGTAAGACGGAGAATAGGATAGCAGATGAACAAGGAGGCTTTAGGAAAGGTAGGGGGTGTGTGGACCAGGTGTTTACAGTGAAACATATAAGTGAACAGTATTTAGATAAGGCTAAAGAGGTCTTTGTGGCATTTATGGATTTGGAAAAGGCGTATGACAGGGTGGATAGGGGGGCAATGTGGCAGATGTTGCAGGTGTATGGTGTAGGAGGTAGGTTACTAAAAGCAGTGAAGAGTTTTTACGAGGATAGTGAGACTCAAGTTAGAGTATGTAGGAAAGAGGGAGATTATTTCCCAGTAAAAGTAGGCCTTAGACAAGGATGTGTGATGTCACCGTGGTTGTTTAATATATTTATAGATGGGGTTGTAAGAGAAGTAAATGCCAGGGTCTTGGCAAGAGGCGTGGAGTTAAAAGATAAAGAATCAAACATAAAGTGGGAGTTGTCACAGTTGCTCTTTGCTGATGACACTGTGCTCTTGGGAGATTCTGAAGAGAAGTTGCAGAGATTGGTGGATGAATTTGGTAGGGTGTGCAAAAGAAGAAAAAAGTGAATACAGGAAAGAGTAAGGTTATGTGGATAACAAAAAGATTAGGTGATGAAAGATTGGATATCAGATTGGAGGGAGAGAGTATGGAGGAGGTGAATGTATTCAGATATTTGGGAGTAGACGTGTCAGCGGATGCGTCTATGAAAGATGAGGTGAATCATAGAATTGATGAGGGGAAAAGGGTGAGTGGTGCACTTAGGAGTCTGTGGAGACAAAGAACTTTGTCCTTGGAGGCAAAGAGGGGAATGTATGAAAGTATAGTTTTACCAATGCTCTTATATGGGTGTGAAGCATGGGTGATGAATGTTGCAGCGAGGAGAAGGCTGGAGGCAGTGGATATGTCATGTCTGAGGGCAATGTGTGGTGTGAATATAATGCAGAGAATTCGTAGTTTGGAAGTTAGGAGGAGGTGCGGAATTACCAAAACTGTTGTCCAGAGGGCTGAGGAAGGGTTGTTGAGGTGGTTCGGACATGTAGAGAGAATGGAGCGAAACAAAGTGACTTCAAGAGTGTATCAGTCTGTAGTGGAAGGAAGGCGGGGTAGGGATCGGCCTAGGAAAGGTTGGAGGGAGGGGGTAAGGGAGGTTTTGTGTGCGAGGGGCTTGGACTTCCAGCAGGCATGCGTGAGCGTGTTTGATAGGAGTGAATGGAGACAAATGGTTTTTAATACTTGACGTGCTGTTGAAGTGTGAGCAAAGTAACATTTATGAAGGGGTTCAGGGAAACCGGCAGGCCGGACTTGAGTCCTGGAGATGGGAAGTACAGTGCCTGCACTCTGAAGGAGGGGTGTTAATGTTGCAGTTTAAAAACTGTAGTGTAAAGCACCCTTCTGGCAAGACAGTGATGGAGTGAATGATGGTGAAAGTTTTTCTTTTTCGGGCCACCCTGCCTTGGTGGGAATCGGCCAGTGTGATAATAAAAAATAATAATAATAATATATATATATATATTATATATATATATATATATATATATATATATATATATATATATATATATATATAAATTTAAACAAGTCGGTCGTCTCCCACCGAGGCAGGGTGACCCAAAAAGAAAGAAAATTCCCAAAAAGAAAATACTTTCATCATTCAACACTTTCACCTCACTCACACATAATCACTTTTTTTGCAGAGGTGCTCAGAATACAACAGTTTAGAAGCATATACGTATGAAGATACACAACATATCCCAACAACAAGTGTGCAATAATTTAATAATAAACACAATGAAATATATTTTTTCGTTAGGTTCAGAATGATTTTTACGAAATTATTGCATACACAAATTTTCGTAGCAGTTACAGAAAACACCAGTGTAGTGACCACAGACACTATTACTGCAGTAATTACAGGCAAAATCACTGTAGCAACTACAGGACACATCAAGATAGTAACTACAGACACCATCACTGTACCCAAAGATAATACACATTTTGTTACATAGAAATTGTCCATTAGCATTTAATAAGCGGTTCATTATTGTTCCCTAAAGATATCAAACACTTCATCACAATAAAGGACCCTTCTGTCTCTCATTATATGCAAATGTGCACCAATAATAAATTTGCACATGTTATTAACGGAGAAAGGAAAACTAGGGTAAGTTGAAGTCTATAATAACAATATATCTTTCTACATGTACATGTACAAGGTATACAGCCCTAGTTTACATCAATGACATACTGTATAGAAAGCAGCTTATTATACCGAGCATTTCGAGCAGTTTTGTCCCAGGATGCGACCCACACCAGTCGACGAATACCCAGGTATCCATTTTACTGATGGAGAACATAGACAACCGGTGTAAAGACACACCCCGAATGTTTGTACCCTCGCCGGGAATCGAACCCGGACTTCCGCCTTGTGAAGCGGCAAGGGTCCTCGCCTCACGGGTTCGAGTCCTCGGCTAGTCGCAGTGTTGTTATTGGTTAAATACCACTCGTTCGTGGTTACAGTGATATACATACTGCTCGTGAAGGCTAGTACACCAAACGGGGAGTAGAATGAAATTAGCTCAGAGGCACCCACACCACCGTATATCCTCAAATCACGGTAAAACACCTAGCTCTGCTGGGCGCATCATTCTTGTAGGGTTGAGCTGTCCAATGGGTTAGAGCATCATATGATTTTCGCTCACCATGAGGCGGGCCAAAACGACATGGGTTCGAGTCCTCGGCTAGTTTCAGTGTTGTTATTGATATATGTGTGTGTACTCACCTATTTGTACTCACCTATTTGTGGTTGCAGGGGTCGAGTCACAGCTCCTGGCCCCGCCTCTTCGCTGATTGCTACTAGGTCCTCTCTCTCCCTGCTCCATGAGCTCTATCATACCTCGCCTTAAAACTATGTATGGTTCCCGCCTCCACTACGTCACTTTCTAGGCTATTCCACGGCCTGACTACTCTATGACTGAAGAAATACTTCCTAACATCCCTTTGATTCATCTGAGTCTTCAACTTCCAATTGTGACCTCTTGTGTCTGTGTACCTTCTCTGGAACATCCCGTCTTTGTCCACCTTGTCAATTCCGCGCAGTATTTTATATGTCGTTATCATGTCTCCCCTGACCCTCCTGTCCTCCTGTGTCGTCAGGCCGATTTCCCTCAACCTTTCTTCGTAGGACAATCCCCGTAGCTCTGGGACTAGTCTTGTTGCAAACCTTTGCACTTTCTCTAATTTCTTGACGTGCTTGACTAGGTGTGGATTCCAAACTGGTGCTGCATACTCCAGTATGGGCCTGACATAAATGGTATACAGAGTCTTAAACGAATCCTTACTGAGGTATCGGAACGCTATCCGTAGGTTTGCCAGGCGCCCGTATGCTGCAGCAGTTATCTGATTGATGTGCGCCTCAGGAGATATACTCGGTGTTATACTCACCCCCAGGTCTTTTTCCTTGAATGAGGTTTGCAGTCTTTGGCCATCTAAACTATATTGTGTCTGCGGTCTTCTTTGCCCTTCCCCAATCTTCATGACTTTGCATTTGGCAGGGTTAAATTCAAGGAGCCAGTTGCTGGACCAGGCTTGTAGCCTGTCCAGGTCTCTTTGTAGTCCTGCCTGATCCTCATCCGATTTGATTCTTCTCATTAACTTCGCATCATCTGCAAACAAGGACACTTCTGAGTCTATCCCTTCCGTTATGTCGTTCACATATACAAAGAACAGCACAGGTCCTAGGACTGACCCCTGTGGAACCCCGCTTGTCACAGGCGCCCACTCTGACACCTCGTCGCGTACCATGACTCGTTGTTGCCTCCCTGACAGGTATTCTCTGATCCATTGCAGTGCCTTTCCTGTTATGTGTGCCTGATCCTCTAGCTTTTGCAGTAACCTCTTGTGAGGAACTGTGTCGAAGGCCTTCTTGCAGTCCAAAAATATGCAGTCGATCCACCCCTCTCTCTCTTGTCTTACTTCTGTCACCTTGTCATAAAACTCTAGTAGGTTTGTGACACAGGATTTTCCTTCCCTGAAACCGTGCTGGTTGTCAATTATACACTTGTTTCTTTCCAGGTGCCCCACCACTCTCCTCCTGATGATCTTCTCCATGACCTTGCATACTATACACGTTAGTGATACAGGTCTGTAGTTTAGTGCCTCATGTCTGTCTCCCTTTTTAAAAATTGGGACTACATTTGCCATTTTCCATACCTCAGGGAGTTGCCCAGTTTCAAGTGATGTGTTGAAGATCTTTGTTAATGGCTCACACAATATCTCTGCTCCCTCTTTAAGGATACCAGCTTCTTCACCTCCTCCTTGGTTATATGTACCTCATCCAGCACTTGCGGGTGTGCCCCCCTGTTCTGATTTCCTGGAGTCCTACTGGGTTCCACTGTAAATACCTCTTTAAATCTTGCGTTGAGCTCCTGACATACCTCTTGGTCGTTTCTTGTGAATTCCCCATCACCCTTCCTCAGTCTGATTACCTGGTCCTTGACTGTTGTTTTCCTCCTGATGTGGCTGTACAACAGCTTCGGGTCAGTCTTTACTTTTGATGCTATGTCATTTTCATATTGTCTCTGAGCCTCCCTTCTTATCTGTGCATATTCGTTCCTGGCTCTTCGGCTGATTTCTTTATTTTCCTGAGTTCTCTGTCTTCTGTACCTTTTCCATTCTCTAGTACACCTAGTTTTTGCCTCCCTACACCTTTGGGTGAACCAAGGACTCGTTCTGTTCTTCCCATTATTTCTGTTTCCCTTGGGAACAAACCTCTCCTCTGCCTCCTTGCATTTTGTTGCTACATAGTCCATCATTTCTTGTACTTGTTTTCCTGTCAGTTCCCTCTCCCACTGAATGTCTTGAAGGAAGTTCCTCATGCCTGAGTAATTCCCCCTTTTGTAGTTTGGTTTTTCCCAGCCTATTCCTGCTACTCTCTCCACTTGGAGCTCAACTATGTAGTCGAAGCACAGAACCACATGATCACTAGCTCCCAGAGGCCTTTCATACATGATACCCTCGATGTCCGAACTACTCATGGTGAATATAAGGTCCAGTCTTGCTGGTTCATCCTCTCCTCTCTCTCTGGTAGTGTCTCTAACATGTTGATGCATGAGGTTTTCCAGTACCACATCCATCATCTTGGCTCTCCATGTTTCGGGACCCCCATGGGGCTCCAGGTTTTCCCAGTCAATCTCCTTGTGATTGAAATCACCCATAACTAGTAACTTTGCTCCTCCCATGTGTGCTCTCCTGGCCACCTCGGCTAGTGTGTCGATCATTGCTCTGTTGCTCTCATCATATTCTTCTCTTGGCCTCCTGCAGTTCTGTGGTGGGTTGTACATTACTGCAATTATCACCTTATGTCCCTCAGACTGGATTGTTCCTACTAAGTAGTCCCTTTCGCCCATGTCATCCATTCCTTCCATTTTCTCAAAATCCCACTGGTTTTTAATGAGCAGTGCAACTCCTCCTCCCCCTCTCCTCCCTCTGTCTTTCCTGAGGATTTGGTATCCGGATGGAAAGATTGAATCTGTTATTATTCTGGTGAGTTTTGTTTCTGTGAGTGCTATTATGTCTGGGGATGTCTCTTTGATTCTTTCGTGCCACTCCTCATACTTGTTTGTTATTCCATCTGCATTTGTATACCACACCTTCAACTTCTTTTCTAAGACTGTGGTCTGGGAGGTATATTGGGGTTGGGGAAGTGGGAGACCTGGTAAGGAACTATGGGTTGTTGCTGTAAGGGTGGAGTTTGTAATGTAGTGGGTGGGGGCATTGGATGTGGCATGGGTGTTTTGATTTAGAGTGTTTGGTTGCACTGGGGTTGACCTGGTTGGGAGGCTTCTATAGGAAGTTGTGAGGGAGGCTGTATTTGATCCTCTTCCTGGGTCTGGGATCTCCTGTCTGTCTTCTCCATCCCCTCTCTTTCCTCCTTTCGCCTTTGTAACATCTCTCTCAGTTTCTGCCTTTCTTCTTGTGATCTGTCGCGGTCGAGATACACCTTCCTGTATGCCGGCATGTCCCTTAATCGTGCTTTCTCCTGCAGGATCCTGGTCCGAGTCGCTTCTGCCTTGAAGGTCACTTTCACTGGCCGGGTTCTTTTTTTTACAAACCCCCCTATTCTCTGAAAATTTTCCAGCTGGGTCATGTCGTCTTCTCCTATTGCTTTCATGATGCTTTCAATTGCTTTTTTTCCCCTTGTTTTCTTGCTTCATATGTTTCCCCTTCAGCTTCCTGGAGCCCATACACAAAGACTGACCTCACCCTTTCATTCTCCCACTGCTTATCCCTGTGTATCCCCTCATTTAATTTTGTTTCCTGCACTGCAGCTTTCCTTTCTTCAGTTTCACTGGCTAATGTACTTGGGCTCAGTGGCCTGTCATTTTCCCTTCTCGGCTTTCCTTGGGCTCTGTTGTTGTCTGTTAGGGCCTCCACATAAAGCTTAGCTCTTTCCTTTACTACAGTCTCCTGTGATAGAGCCTCCCCATGCAGTTGTGCCCCTTCTTTCCCTACAGTCCCCTTATTTGTGGCTGAGGTAGCAGTCTCTGTTGTCAATCCCAAAATATTCTTTAGTTCTTTAGGCTGTTTCAGATTTTTTAGTTCCTCTTCTAAACTCTGTATCCTAGCCTCTGCTGCTTTGATATGCAGCTCCCACTTCCTGCTTTCCATATCTATCCTCTCTTCCATTCTCATGCTAAGTTCTTCTAGTTTCTTTTCCCATTCATGATCTCTTTTTATGAGCTCTGCTGCCCAATCTTCCTTTGCAGCTTCCTCCTCCTGTCCCTTGGTTTTTCTTGTTGCTCTCTGACAACCCATTTTTGTTTTATCCTGATTGCCTCAGACTGGGAAACACATGTAGTTCTGTATGTTAGGTTAGTAGTGTGTATGTCAGAGTGTGGGGGGGGGAGGTAGCGGAGGAACTGTGGCTATGTGGGAGAGGAGTGGGGAGGGGTCAGGAGGGTCTGGGTGAATGGGGGAGGGGAGGGTGAACGAGGGAGGGGAGGGATCAGGGGAAGTAGCGAGTTGTCGGTTGTGAGGGGGGGGAGTGTATGTGTGTGTGTGTGTCTGGATGTGTGTGTGTGTGTGTGTGTGTGTGTGTGTGTGTGTGTGTGTGTAATCTTGTGTGGAATTATGTGTGGGTTTATTATGTACTGAAAGGTAGGTGGCTTGTGGGTTGTAGTGTAGTCTCAGTGGTCCTTTCTGCCCACAACTTCTTGTGACCTGACCCCCAACCTCCTGGGGCTTGACCGGCACGTACTTGCAGTGTGTGTGTGTGTGTGTGTGTGTGTGTGTGTGTGTGTGTGTGTGTGTGTGTGTGTGTGTGTGTGTGTGTGTGTGTGTATATGTGTGTGTGTGGGGGGGGGAGGTATGCAGGGAGATACTGTTAATACATACCAGTAATTCTGGGTTATAAAAAGCGATAATTGCTACTAGGGTCTAAAGCTTCAATAAGTGTCTGCCCTTGTGTGTGTGTGTTAGGGAGGGATGGTTAGGGGGGTAGATCCGTTATACCTCTCTGTTCTGTCTTTCCTAGAAATGCTACACTCTTCGCTTATTGTCCTTTCTGGATTTAAGTATTTATTATTGTTGTTATTATCATATTCCTTGTTCACGTTTAGAGAGGACTTCCTAGCTTCCTAAGTATTCTTACTACTAATAACTACTGTAATAGCTTGCAGGAGTGAGTGACCAGTATCTAACAGCAATGCAAGACCAAGCCAGGCCAAAAATGCGACATGCAAACCACAATATAGGTGATACTTGCGCTGGCAACGGTCGTGCCAAGTTGCCAGATGCTGATGACGTAGTCGTCGTACGTAGCCTAAATCCCTATTTTGGAGATCCTTCATCCGTGATGATTATAACCACATGTGCTCATACGTCCCTCGTTCCTCACGCGATTTCACTTTTCACTTATGATATTATACACTTCACATTATATACACTTCACTTTATATGTATAATGGCACACAACTTGTCGTGACGTCACTGCTTCAGGCCTACCGCTGCCTAGTAGACCAAAACGTTTGGATAATTTTGGATAATGGATAATTTCAGGCTTTCTCACGCCTTTTTCTAACTAATAACTTTAGCTATCACTCGTATTATTGCTCACTGACGATGTCACTACCACTGATTACTGTTAGCAGTCACTGCACCCTTAAAAACACTAGGATTCTCGGAGCCTTGTGTGCCCACGTCTGCACCCACGGACCCACGCGTTGTGTGTGTGTGTGTGTGTGTGTGTGTGTGTGTGTGTGTGTTTGTGTGTGTGTGTTTGTGTGTGAACACTGGTTTATCCATATGGGTAGGCAGGAACAGCAGTACCTAAGTACTCATAAATTCGTCAGTGCAGAACTGCATTTACTACAGTCTGAGTTCAGATAGGAGTCTGACTTCAGTTTATGTACAATGCCTTCAATTATAAAGGAATCAAGTTTGAATAAACTGAGTCTATTATTATATAATAAACGTTTATTATGTTTTATAACTGCCGATTCTAAAATATTTCTTTCCAGCCAAGAGGAGCAAGGAACCATTACTCTGGTTTCTGACCAATTTGCAGAGTTATTTCAAGCCCTGGTGTGCCTGAAAGTCACGTTTCATTCCCGTGTAGTTTCTACTGAATATCGGTGGTGCGTTAACATCTAAAGGCTTGCCAGTATGTTCCATGTAAGATAAGTGGCAGCCATTACAACTCATCCTGCAAGCACCGGCAACAGAGTGTTTGGGGGACATCTTTATGAACATGCTTTAAACTATCCATTAGCTCTCAAAAATACTTGAATGATGAGTGTTTTTAGGGCAATCGTTAGGACAGATATAACTTAGAATAACTTACTCTTAACTATACTGAGAGGTAATGATGAAATGATTCAACAGTTGTCAGCTAGGTCGATGATATTTCAGATTCTTATTACAGGCCCGGGTAGAGCGTCAGACTAAATTTTTTCTCAGAATAGCAGAGTGCGCCTGTCACCTCCTGGCTCTCTTAGAATGTGGCCAGCGGTCAGCGTCACACCCACCACTGCCACCATCCACCATCTCCCAATATGTGGGTAAGAGGGTTTTGAGAAGTCAAGAAATATGAAATTAGAAGGTATAATAGTCCGCCCTAAGCTTTTTCTAACCAGTTAGAACAGGTCCTGTGACTTGAAAAAAATTACGTTTCTCAGTGGATGTTATATATATGGATTGCTGTTATTCTGTGTAACCAATTTAATTAATAAAAGAAAGGAAATGAATATACTCTTCGCCCGTTTAAATGTCCTGTTCCCGAATGTTCTCAGGGGTACTGAGACGTATCCTTTATACTATCTACTATTCTTCTCAGTATTGATTATTATGCCTTACATGGGATTCTTCTATACCATTCCATTAATATTTCTATGATCCAGATTTCTACTTCTAATATCCTTTAACCCAATACCTATGTAATCAGGTAATCTTGTCAATGTATGGTGCAATCACAGCTAAATGCGTTATAACACCATACATCAACTGGCGTAGCATGGTGTTTTGGTGCGTAGACAACTGGTCGAGCGTCACCAGTCCATCATGACACCACCTGGCATAATGAGCAATCATGTAATTTTGTGTAGTATTGTGATTTAAGGTTGTGTACAATAGACTCTACTAGATAGCTATCGAGCTTGTATAACCCGACATTTGAGTTATATACGGTATACCTGTCATGTTCAAGAGAGAATTATTATTATTATTATAGTCAAGAGGAAGCGCTAAACCCGTGGGATTATACAGCGCCTGGGGGGGGATGTGGAAGGCATTCAGGCTTAATTCGGGGAACTGGAGCACAGATCCAATTCCCTAAATCAAGAGCCCCTCACCAACATCAAGGAACCTTCCCTGAGGGGATAAGATTCCATTATGTTTCTATGACAGAACTGTTCAGTAGGCTCCTCAGCATATGACCTATCTAAATGGCTAGTTAAACTGCTAACTCCCATGATATGGTAGATCTCAGATGCACATATTAAAAACAACGTTGACCTTACGAAAAGACTCCAGAAATTAAATGTCCCTGATGACTTTACTCTAGTGAGCTTTGACTTCACAACTATGTTCATCAAAGTCCCTGTCCGTGACTTGATTTCATACCTTGAAGAGGAACTAGAAAAATTCCCCATACCCTACTCCACGAAAATAATAATCGAATTGATAAAACTTTGCGTTACTGATTCTAAATTCGTGTTTGAAGGGAAATACTATGCTCAAAAACAGGGCATGGCAATGGGAAATCCCTTTAGCCCCTTACTCAGCAACTTGTATATGGAATTCTGTGAGACTAGACTTCTTAAATACATTCTCCCAGATAACGCTAGTTGGTTCAGATACGTAGATGATGTTCTTTGCTTATGGCCGAGTGATTACAACATTGGTGAGTTTCTACCCAGACTCAATGGTCTGGTACCTTCCATTAAGTTCACTACAGAACATGAAACAACACTTTGCCTTTCCTAGAGGTTTTAATACATCGTATTGATAGAAAACTCAAATTTACAGTTTATAGGAAGTCCACCAATGTGTCGTCGTACATTCACTATTATTCCAATCACGAAACTAGGGTAAAAAGGAGTGTGTTCCTCACAATGTTCTTGAGATCACTGCGCATCTGTAGCCCAGAGTACCTAGAGGACGAAATCAGCAAGATATTCAACAAAGCCACAAAACTGAGATATCCCAAGGATTTTGGCAAGACGGCGCTAATGTCAGCAAAAAAAGACTTTCTACAGGACTGAACCTAAAGCCATGATGGCTAGGAAAAATGTATTAGTTTTACCATACAATGAGAAACTGGTTTGCCTGCGTGAAGCATTAAAAAAGATCAATATAAACCTTGAAACAAAGGCTGATTAAAAACACACCCTCCAACAAAGGTGGTGGGGTTTACAAGGTTCCATGTGCTCACTGTCCTCTCACATATATAGGTCAAACAGGTAAAATTCTGGAAACCAGAATAGCCCAACATAAATGCTCAGTCAGGACAGGACAGGAGTCGAACGCTATCTTTAACCACGTTAGCTCCTGTAATCACCCACCGGGATGAGATGCTGCCCAAATTATTGTACCAAACAGTTCTGTCATAGAAAGAAACAAAATTGAATCTTCTCCCCTGAAACATGGTAGGAATACCGTATATAACTCAAATTTTGGGTTATACAAGCTCGATAGCTATCTAGTAGTCTATTGTACACAACCTTAAACCACAGTGCTACACAATATACCAGGATTGCTCATTATGCCAGGTGGTCTCATGATGGATTGCTGACGCTCGACCAGTTGTCTACGCACCAAAACACCATGCTACGTCAGTTGATGTATGGTTATATAACGCGTTTAGTTGTGATTGCACCATACATTGACAAGATTACCTGATTACAAAGATAGTGGGTTAAAGGATATTAGAAGTAGAAATCTGGATCATAGAAATATTACAGGAATGGTATAGAAGAATCCCAAGTAAGGCAAAACAATCGATACTGAAAAGAATAGTAGATAATATAAAAGATACGTCTCAGTACCCCTGAGAACATTCGGGAACAGGACATTTAAACGGGCAAAGAACACATTCATTTCCTTTCTTTTAATAGGTTACACAGAATAATAGCAATCCATACATATAATATCCCCTTAGCTCTGGGACCAGTCTTGTTGCAAACCTTTGCACTTTCTCTAGTTTCTTTACGTGCTTGGCTAGGTGTGGGTTCCAAACTGTGCTGCATATTCCAATATGGGCCTAACGTACACAGTGTATAGGTCCTGAACGATTCCTTATTAAGATGTCGGAATGCTGTTCTTAAGTTTGCTAGGTGTCCGTAAGCTACAGCAGTTATTTAGTTGATGTGCGCCTCAGGAGATGAATTCTCTGTTATACTCACCCCGAGGTCCTTTTCCTTGTGTGAGGTTTGTAGTCTCTGGCCACCTAGACTGTGCTCCTGCGGACTTCTTTCCCCTTCCCCAGTCTTCATGACTTTGCACATGGTGGGGTTGAACTCCAGGAGCCAGTTGCTGGACCAGGTCTGCAGCCTGTCCAGATCCTTTTGTAGTTCTGCCTGGTCCCCTTCAGATTGAATTCTTCTCATCAACTTCACATCATATGCAAACAGCGACACATCGAAGTCTATTCCTTCCGTCATATCGTTCACAAATACCAGAAACAGCACCGGTCTTAGGACTGATCCCTGTGGAACCCAGCTCGTCACATGAGCTGGGTTCTTGCCACATACCATGACTCGCTGTTGTCTTCGTGACAGGTATTCCCTGATCCATTGCAGTGCCTTCGCTGTTATCCCTGCCTGGTCCTCCAGCTTTTGCAATAGTCTCTTGTGTGGGACTGTCAAACGCCTTCTTACAGTCCAAGAAAATGCAATCTACTCACCCCTCTCTCTTGTCTTACTGCTTTCACCCTGTCACAGAACTCCAGTAGGTCTGTGACACAGGATTTCCCGTCTTTGAAACCGTGCTCGCTGTCTTTGATAAGTTCATTCCTTTCTAGCTGCTCCACCACTCTTCTCTTGATGATCTCCATGATTTTGCATACTATTCATGTTAGTGACACTAGTCTGTAGTTTAGTGCTTCGTGTCTGTCTCCTTTTTTTAAAAATTGGGATTACATTTGCTGTCTTCCATACCTCAGGTAGTCGCCCTGTTTCGATAGATGTGTTGAAGATTGTTGTTACTGGTACACACAGCTCCTTGAGACATTAATCAGGCGCTGCTGAATGAGTTGGAAGAAATCTCATATAAATGCGGCCAAGTCGGGCACTCCCTTGAAAGATACACTGCAGAAATTTAGGTTTTTATGGACTTTCATACAGTGAGAATGAACATCAAGTTTATAATTCAAAGAGCAGGTCCCATTTAAATCAGGCATACTGAAATTTATGTAACGGGAGTTAAAAGAATTAAAATTTCACAATACTCTCTGGCGTCTTCGAATTATGAGGAACTATTTTGAATATCTGAAGCGACGCTACTGATAGTTTTACAAATTGTTGGAGAGACTCCAGGATGCTGGGGATGGGTTCAACCATTTTGGCCATAGGGCTCATGCACACGCACATGCTAATTACCTAATTACCATACACAAGCAATGATAATTTAATGCTGATCAGATGAGGAATTCTCTTGTTATACGCGAAGAGTTGGTAGAAGAAAATAAAGAATACTGCGAAAAAATCATGCAGTCTTTAAAAGGTTTCCCTTCGGGATGCAAAGTTCAGTCAGTCAGATCTACAGAGTTCTTAGCTACGATCCGAAAGTCGAAGCCAATGCTGGCCTCGACTTTAGCCTGTGCTGTGGGAAGGTTGGTGAATAGGGAAGTTGCACCAAAACTTGTCATTGTTTTGTTTTTGTCGTTGATGTGTTTAGTCCTGTAGATTATATCCTTAGAATGGTTTAAATAAGTATTGATGATGGTCTAGACCATGGGTCTCCAAACTTCGCCCCACGGACCACATGCGGCCTTCCACAAGATTTTATGGGGCTGACAGCAATTTGAAATATTTATAAATAGCAAAACGAATAAACTCTCATTTTCGGTCACGAAAAGTTAAGGATTTTGTTGCTGGTAAAAACTTGTATGTCAAAATTTAATCTAATTTTAGCTCAAATCTTTTCAGTTTTCAGATATACGCTTCAGTTATGGAAGGAAAAAGGAAAACAACAGTGCAGAGTGATTGACGACTGATTAATGAAGAATGGTGTGTAAAGTACTTCTTTGTACAAGCAGGTATGCTTGTACAAAGTGGGTATGCCACGACACTATTGCAGTTTTGAAGGAGTACAATGTACGTCGGCACTGCGATACCAAACATAAACCAAGTTATTCCCAGTTCACAGGAACACAGCCTTCAAAAATATTTGAATCAAAGCAACGTAGGTTGCTTTCCCAACAAGATTTTTTATACACAGAAGAAAGCTAAAAATGAAGCTTTACCAGGGCCAGGTACAAAGTAGCTTATGCGTTAGCTAAAAGAGGAAAGCCCTTTACTGATGGAGATCTGACCAGAGTGTATGATGGAAGCAGTGGGAGAGTTATGCCCAGAAAAAGCAAATCTGTTCAAAATTTTCAGTATTGTGCCAAATACTGTTGCTCGTAGAACTGAGGATATAAGAAGTAATATATTTCATCAGAATGCAGACAAAACATGAAATATTCAGTTTTATTCTCCCTCACTTGATTAATCAAATAATGAGTGACACATCACAACTCCTGGTATTCATCAGTGGCGTCGACAATGAATTTACTGCCACGCAAGAATTAGCATCAATGTATAGCATGCACAGCACAGAAACCGGAGAAGACATCTTCAAAAAATTAAAAAAAAACTGTATTAGATTGAAACCTGGAATAGAATAAACTGGAGGAAAGAACATGTCTGGGATGAAGAAAGGTTTGATTGGACAAATCACAAAATCTTGGGAGGATGGTGGATTCTCAAAGACTATGTTTCTGCATTGCGTTATCCATCAGTAAGCATTGTGCAGAAAACATGTGATATGTCTTTTGATCTGAAGCCCGTTGTTTCAACAGTGAATTTTGTTCTCGCCGGCTTAATCATCACGTCTCGTGAGCTGTCTGAAAGACATTGATTTTGAGCTCGTTGACTTATTATACAGCAGTTCGATGGCTTAGTTGTGGAAAGGTTCTATTACGGTCCTTCCAGCTCAGAAAAAAAAATTAATTTCTCGTAGAAGAATCGACCCGAACTACGTTTATCAAACGCTGACTTGCTTTAGAACATAAGAACATAAGAAAGGAGGAACACTGCAGCAGGCCTGTTGGCCCATACTAGGCAGGTCCTTTACAATTCATCCCACTAACAAACATTTGACCAACCCAATTTTCAATGCCACCCAAGAAACAAGTTCCGATGTGCAAGTCCCTCTCAAATCCAACCCCTCCCACTCATGTACTTATCCAACCTAAATTTGAAACTACTCAAAGTCCTAGCCTCAATAACCCAACTAGGTAGACTGTTCCACTCATCAGCTACCCTATTTCCAAACCAATACTTTCCTATGTCCTTTCTAAATCTAAACTTATCTAATTTAAATCCATTACTGCGGGTTCTCTCTTGGAGAGATATCCTCAAGACCTTGTTAATATCCCCTTTATTAATACCTATCTTCCACTTATACACTTCGATCAGGTCTCCCCTCATTCTTCGTCTAACAAGTGAATGTAACTTAAGAGTCTTCAATCTTTCTTCATAAGGAAGATTTCTAATGCTATGTATTAATTAAGTCATCCTACGCTGAATGTTTTCTAACGAATTTATGTCCATTCTGTAATATGGAGACCAGAATTGAGCTGCATAATCTAGGTGAGGCCTTACTAATGATGTATAAAGCTGCAGTATGACCTCTGGACTTCTGTTGCTTACACTTCTTGATATAAATCCCAGTAATCTATTTGCCTTATTACGTACGCTTAGGCATTGCTGTCTTGGTTTAAGGTTGCTGCTTACCACAACCCCCAAATCCTTTTCGCAATCTGTATGGCTAAGTTCTACATTATTTAACTTGTAAGTGCTAGGGTTATGGACACTCCCGAGCTTCAGAACCTTGCATTTATCTACATTGAACTGCGTCTGCCACTTTTCTGACCAAGAGTGGAGTTTGTCTAAATCCTCCTGAAGTTCCCTAACATCTACGTTTGAATAAATTATCCTACCTATCTTCGTGTCATCGGCGAATTTGCTCATATCACTAGTAATTCCTTCATCAAGATCATTGATATATATTATAAACAACAACGGGCAAAAGACTGATCCCTGTGGAACGCCACTTGTTACTGATCCCCACTCGGATTTAACCCAATTTATGGACACTCTCTGCTTCCTGTCTGTGAGCCATGATTCGATCCACGAGAGCACTCTTCCCCCAATGCCATGAGCTGCTACTTTCTTCAACAGTCTATGGTGCGGAACTCTATCAAATGCCTTACTAAAATCTAAGTAAATAATATCAAATTCTTTATCGTGGTCAACAGCCTCAAAAGCTTTACTGAAGAAAGTTAATAAATTAGTTAGACAAGACCGGCCTCTTGTGAATCCATGCTGAGTATCATTAATCAAGCTATGCTTATCGAGATGGCTTCTTATAATCTCAGCTATAATTGACTAGTAATTTGCCTACAATTGAGGTCAGGCTTATTGGGCGGTAATTTGACGGTAACGACTTGTCCCCTGTTTTAAAAATAGGAATTACATTAGATATCTTCCACATATCAGACACTACACCTGTTTGAAGAGATAAATTAAAAATATTAGTTAATGGTTCACAGACTTCCATTTTGCATTCCTTTAGAACCCTTGAAAAAACCTCATCAGGACCCGGTGACTTATTTTGCTTCAGTCGGTCTATCTGCTTCACAACCATTTCACTAGTGACTGTGATGTTACATAATTTATCTTCTTCTGGCCCACTATAAAAATTGATTACCGGAATATTATTAGTGTCTTCCTGTGTAAAAACCGAGAGAAAATAATTATTTAAAATCGAGCACATTTCATTCTCTTTGTCAGTAAGATGTCCATAGTTATTTTTAATGGGACCTATCTTATCTCTGACTTTTGTTCTATATACCTGGGAAAAACTTTTTGGGTTAGTTTTAGAATCCCTAGCAACTTTAATTTCATAGTCCCTTTTAGCTTTTCTTATCCCCTTTTTAATGTCCCTCTTAATGTCAATATACTGATTCATAAGATGACCCTCGCCTCTTTTGATACGCCTATAAATTCCTTTCTTATGCCCTAGTAGATATTTCAGCCTATTATTCATCCATTTTGGGTCATTTCTATTTGATCTAATTTCTTTATAAGGGATAAACGTTCTTTGAGCAGCATGTAGTGTGTTCAGAAAACTGTCATATTGATAGCTCTCTTTGTTACCCCAGTCAACAGATGATAAGTGTTCTCTAAGCCCATCGTAATCTGCTAAGCGAAAATCTGGGACTGTTACTGAGTTATCCCTACTATCATACTTCCATTCAATTCTAAATGTAATTGATTTGTGGTCGCTAGCACCCAGTTCCTCTGAAACTTCTAAATTATTAACAAGGGATTCATTGTTTGCCAGAACTAAGTCAAGCAGGTTATTACCCCTTGTAGGTTCTGTCACAAACTGCTTCAAAAAACAATCCTGAACTACTTCTAAGAAGTCGTATGATTCTAAATTCCCAGTCAAGAAATTCCAATCAATATGACTAAAGTTAAAGTCTCCTAGAATTACTACATTATCGTGCCTTGTGGCCCTAACAATTTCCTCCCATAGTAGTCTCCCTTGGTCCCTATCTAAATTTGGGGGACGGTATATCATACCTAAAATCAATTTTTCATGCTCCTCTCCTCTTCAAGGGGGGCTCCTTGGCGTGGTGAAGAGGCTCTTGGTCTGAGGAATTAGCCCTGTCGGTCTTCTTCCTCAGACCGAACCTAATTACTCCCCATTCTCCCCTCCCCTATCCCATCCTCCCCATCCTCCCCTTTTTCCATTCCTCCTCCTCCTCCTCACCCCTCCCTTTTGCCCTTCCTCTTTTTAGCCTTCGTGATTTCTCCCACAGGCGCGCTAGTTCCTAGGTAGGGGAAAGGACACCGGGGTCGATCCCATTCCGTTGAGGTTTCTTGGCGGTGGCGTAGTTTGCCGTGGAATCTGGATTGCCTAGGGATGTCCCGATCCCTCTCCGGTATCCCGGAGTAGCTTTGGGTGTCTTTTGGGCGACGGGTGTATCTCTGGAAGCCACCTTTCGGATTCCGGGGGTGGTGGCTGAAGGAGGTATGCTTTGTGGCGGATATCCGGCCGCCCTCTCTTTTGTCCACCGAGGTAGCTCGGCAGATGTGAGGTTGCTATCCCGGATTGCTGGTTTACTGGCATGAAGGGTAGGGTATGGCACGGGTTCCATGCTGCATCTGCGCTACTAGCGGTGTCGAGTCCTCTTGGGCGCGGAGGGAGATTTCCGGCCCTTTCATTCCTCCTGGGAACTATTCCTCCCCGCTCCCCCCTTTTTTTATTCTTTTTTTTGTTTTTATTTTCTTTTCTTCTTTCTTTTTTTTTCTTAAAAACAAAAAGCAAAGGAGTAACCTAACCATGGCAGCCCTAGTCCATGAAACCACTACCCCCGGGCCCCTTCTTGATACCGCACCCCATTCTGACCCTGCCTTGTGTTTAGACCACTCTTCGGACACTCCTGATGCCCCTGTACCTCTTGCTGGTGCTGTTTCCTCACCCGCTTCAGGTACCGGGGCTTTGACTGACTCCTTCGATTTGTCTGAACTCCGCTCTCCTTTGACTATGCTTCCGGCTTCTCCCTCTACGGTACGGCAATTTTCGAATCGCCCACCCATTTCATGCCGGACCAACTCCGGTCCTACTCCTAAACGCCAACGTCAATCTCCTGATGATGCTCCGTCGTTACCTTCCCATTCTACTCGGAAACGACCGACACGTCAAGCACTCCCTCTCCACGCTCAGTTTCGGACCACACAATGGACTAAATTCTTTACTTTAAGACCAACTTCTTCTTCTGCCTACCTTTCTGACCATAGTATTGCCAAAGCGCTCCTGCGTCATGTTGGCAGAGATATTTCATTTCACGCTCTCAAGAGCGGTACGCGCATCGTCACTGTCCAGAATGCTACCCAAGCTCATGATCTTTCTCTCCTTTCGAATATCGATACTACTCCTATCACTATTGAAAAACATCTTTCTCTCAATTCTTGTAGTGGTACTGTCATTCTGCCCCATACCATAGTCCAACAGAATTTCCAGTCATGTGGCAATGACATTTTTGAACAGCTGGAACTCCAGGATCTCCCAATCCTCAAAGTAGACACTTATGTCCTTCCTGCCCGG
Source organism: Cherax quadricarinatus (assembly GCF_038502225.1). NCBI lineage: Eukaryota > Metazoa > Arthropoda > Malacostraca > Decapoda > Parastacidae > Cherax > Cherax quadricarinatus. The sequence goes on along the minus strand of NC_091365.1, from coordinate 18,426,047 downwards.
GGGCGGAGACGTTACCCTTGCAATGTGGCTCGTTTAACTTTTGACAGCCGAGAACTCCCGCCCTCTGTATATGTCGCGGGACATCGGTTACAAGTTCGAAAGGTGATACCTACACCGCAACAATGTAGAAATTGCTGGCGTTTTGGTCACCCAGCGAAATATTGCAGATCTATGGCCGAATGCCCAGTCTGTGGTGCCGACAACCATTCTAATACATCTTGCAGTCAACCTCCATCTTGCCTTAATTGTAATGAAGCTCACCCTTCGTACTCCCGCCGTTGCCAGGTCTATTTAAATGAACGTGAAATCCGTTGCCTCAAAGAGGCAGAAGGTCTCCCTTATGCTATGGCAGTTACTCATCTCCGCCTCCAAGGGAGACTACCCCGTGTTTCTTATTCTCGTGTTTCCAAACATCCCCCCACTTCTGGGGTCCCATTTTCTGCAGCCTCCTCTGTTGTTACCCCTCCCATAGCCATTACGGCATCTAATCCTTTTGCTGTCCTTGGCTCTGACGTCCCGACTACAACTCAGTCTGTTCTCACATCTTCGCGTCCTTCCTCACAAGCCCCAGTATCGACAAGACCTCGTACGACACCTAATACCAATCGCCCCTCTACTCAGAAGTCCAAAAAATCCACATTGCTCAAATCTTCTTTGCCCCTTCCTTCCCTTCTTCCACCTCCACACGTTACCTTTCCAGTCTCTGTACCTAGTTCTTCCCCTCTCTCTGGCTCTATTACAAGTGTGGAGATTCACCCTCCTCCTCGTACTATGCCTTCCACCCCCGTCCCCTCCCAAGTTTCTCCCTCTTCTGTCACCTCCCAGGTTTCTACCTCTTCTGTCCCCCCCCACACTTCATCTCCAGTCCCTTACACTTTTCCCTCCCCCTCTACTTTGGTACAGTCCATTACTGTCCCAATCTTTACTCACCCTCCTCCTCCTATCTCCAATATGGTTTCCCATACATCTTTGAATTCAGAAACACTTGAAGCCATTTCAGAATATATTGCAGAGACTAAACCTTCAATGGACACTGATTCACTTCCTGTTCCTTCTCTTCCCTCTCCTCCATCTTCACAACCCCATTCTTCGCAATGCTCCGTTCCTTCGCTACTTGAACATCTTCCAATGCCACCACACGTTGACTTTTCTAACCCCTCTAGTCCGTAGGTGCCTTTACCTACAGATTCCTGATATTTCCTTCATCGCCAATCATGGCCTATTTACAGTGGAATATCCGCGGCCTCAGGGGTAATCGGGGTGAGCTTCAGATGTTGCTTTCCAGGTTTTCCCCTGTTGGTGCTTGCTTACAAGAACCAAAATTACACTCGGCTGTTTTCCAACCTATCTCAGGCTATAATTTATTGTATTCTTCGGATCCTTTCTCAGATGGGACCTTTAATGAAAGTGCCCTTCTTCTACGCAATGATATTCCGTACTGTCAACTATTTGTCCATACCTCGCTGCATTACACTGCAGCCCGTATCCACTTGAATAAGTGGTTTACAATATGTTCTTTATATCTCTCTCCTTCTCGAGCATTTTCTATCCCAGACTTTGCCTTTCTTGTGTCATCCTTACCACCACCACTTCTGTTACTTGGTGATTTTAATGCCCACCATTTCCTCTGGGGGGGGTCTCATTGTGACTCACGTGGCATTCAGTTGGAGGCTTTTCTTGCCTCTCACCCCCTCCATGTTTTAAATACGGGTACTCCCACCCATTTTGATCCTCGTACTCATACTCTCTCTTGCATCGATCTATCAGTCTGCTCTTCCTCCACTGCACTAGACTTCACCTGGTCTGTTCTACCAGACTTACATGACAGCGATCATTTTCCGATCATTCTTACTTCTCCTTCCTATTCACCACCTTCCCGTAGCCCTCGCTGGCAATTTGATCGGGCAAATTGGGATCTTTACTCACACCTCACTGCTTTTAGTGAGGTTCCTTCTTCATCCTCCATTGATGAGCTCCTACACATCTTCTCGACATCAGTTTATACCGCAGCTTCTCATTCTATACCCCAAACCTCAGGCAGGCATTCTCAGAAGTGCGTGCCTTGGTGGTCTCCTGCTTGTGCTCGTGCAGTACGTTTGAAACGTGCTGCATGGGGCAGGTACCGGTACAATAGAACCGCTGAGAGACTTGTTGATTTTAAGCAGAAGCGTGCGATCGCTCGCCGTGTCATCCGTGAAGCTAAACGCACTTGTTGGCGAGACTATGTTTCCACCATCACCTCTGCTTCTTCTATGAGTGCAGTCTGGAAAAAAGTGAGGAAATTGAGTGGTAAATACTCTCCTGACCCGGCTCCTGTTCTACGGGTCACTGGTGTTGATATAGCAAACCCTCTCGACGTTGCCATTGAACTTGGCACACATCTGGTCCGTATTTCCCGAGGGCTCCATCTATGCCCCTCGTTTCTTTCCTCAAAGTCTGCCAGAGAGTTAGTACCCTTGGACTTTTCTTCTCTCGGAGAAGAACAGTATAATGTGCCTTTTACACTTCAAGAACTGGAGGCAACGCTCTCAGCTTGCCGATCATCGGCAGCTGGGCCTGATGACATTCATATTCGTATGTTACAACATTTACATCGGTCAGCCCTTGTAGTCCTCTTAGACCTCTTCAATCTTATTTGGGCACAAGGAGTTCTTCCCCAGCTGTGGAAATCTGCCATTGTTCTCCCTTTCCGCAAACCGGGTACTACAGGACATGATGCCTCCCACTATCGCCCCATCGCTCTTACAAGTGCAGTTTGCAAAGTGATGGAACGCCTCGTAAATCGACGTTTAATGTGGTATTTAGAGACTCACAACAGTCTCTCCGCTAGTCAATATGGCTTTCGTAAGGGTCGTTCTACCATAGACCCCTTACTACGCTTGGATACGTATGTTCGTAATGCCTTTGCGAATAATCACTCAGTTATTGCCATATTTTTTGACCTTGAGAAGGCATATGACACAACTTGGAGGTATAATATTTTGGCCCAGGCCCATTCCTTAGGCCTCCGAGGCAATCTACCATCCTTCCTTAAGAACTTTTTAACTGACAGACATTTCCGTGTTCGAGTCAATAATGTTCTTTCCCCGGACTTCGTCCAAGCTGAAGGTGTCCCTCAGGGATGTGTTCTAAGCACAACACTTTTTCTCCTTGCTATAAATGATTTGGCCTCTGTTCTTCCACCCAATATTTGGTCATCACTCTATGTTGATGACTTCGCTATTGCTTGTGCAGGCGCTGACTGTCACCTTATTGCAGTTTCTCTCCAGCATGCGGTCGACCGTGTTTCCACTTGGGCCACCACACATGGGTTTAAATTTTCAAGTACCAAAACTCACCAAATTACTTTCACTAGACGCTCTGTTATCTCCGATCATCCTTTGTATCTCTATGGCTCCCCTATCCCCGAACGTGATACAGTCAGGTTTCTAGGCCTTCTCTTTGACCGTCGGTTAACCTGGAAACCTCACATTACCTCTCTGAAGGCAACTTGTCACAGCCGGCTAAACCTTCTTAAAACCCTTGCTCATCTTTCCTGGGGAGCTGATCGTCGAACTCTGCTTCGCCTACATTCAGCCCTCGTTTTATCGAAACTCGATTATGGTGACCAGATTTATTCCGCGGCCTCTCCTGCTACTCTCTCTAGCCTTAACTCTATCCATCACCAAGGCTTACGTTTGTGCCTTGGTGCTTTTCGCTCTTCCCCTGTTGAGAGCCTCTATACAGAAGCAAATGTTCCATCCTTGTCTGATCGCCGTGATGCCCATTGCCTTCGTTACTATGTACGCTCTCACGATCTACACAATCCTTCCATTTATAGAATGGTCACCGATATTAGTAGACATTCTTTATTCGTTCGCCGCCCCTGTTTGCTCCGTCCCTTTTCTCTTCGCCTACTTTCACTCTTGTCTTCCCTTCAGTTACCACCTTTATATGTTCATGTAGCATCTCACTTTTCCCTACCCCCCTGGGAAGTTCCAGCTGTTCGGGTCTGTTCTTTCTCACTCCCTTGCTCGAAAGCTCAACTGCCTACGGTGGCTTCCCGCTCTCTTTTTCTTGATCACTTCCACTCTCATTCTCATGCCACCGCTGTGTACACAGATGGCTCTAAGTCTTCAGACGGCGTCGGATTCGCAGCAGTGTTTCCGGACAGCGTCGTACGAGGGCATTTACTATCTTCAGCTAGCATTTTTACTGCTGAACTGTATGCCATTCTTGCAGCACTTATTCGTATCGCATCTATGCCTGTGTCATCATTTGTAGTAGTCTCAGACTCCCTTAGTGCTCTACAGGCTATACGAAAATTTGATACATCTCATCCCCTAGTTCTCCGTATCCAACTTTGGCTACGCCGTATCTCTACCAAACATAAAGATATTGTTTTTTGTTGGGTCCCTGGTCATGTCGACGTACAGGGCAATGAACAGGCAGACACTGCTGCGCGGTCAGCAGTATATGACCTACCAATTTCCTATCGAGGTGTTCCATTTCTGGACTATTTTGCTGCAATAGCTACCCACCTTCGCACCCGTTGGCAACAACGTTGGTCAACTCTGCTCGGTAACAAACTTCATTCTATTAAACCGAGCATAGGTTACTGGCCGTCTTCTTGTCATCAGTGCCGAGGTTGGGAGACCACTCTCTCCCGCCTTCGCATTGGCCACACTCGTCTTACTCATGGGTATCTCATGGAGAGGCACCCTGTTCCTCTCTGTGAGCAGTGTCAAGTTCCAGTATCGATTAGCCACATTCTGTTAGACTGCCCTCTCTATCAACGAGCACGCAGAATTTACCTCCAACGTCGTCTTCGTTCTCCTACTCTCTCTTTACCTTCCCTTCTTGCTGATGGACCCTCCTTTAATCCTGACTCTCTCATTGACTTCTTGACAACGACTGATTTACTCCACAAACTCTGATGATACTTTTCGCACTCCCCTCAGCCCTTTCTGGTTCAGTCTCTTGCTGCCCTTTACCCTTTTACCATCCACTGCCCCGCTGTTATCCGTAACCTGTTGCTCATCCATCTCCCTTTTGCCACCTGATGCCCTCGCTTCCTTCCTGCCCTGCAGCGCTGTATAGTCCTTGTGGCTTAGCGCTTCTTTTTGATTATAATAATAATCATGCTCCTCTGAAAATTCTATCCAAACAGACTCTGTATGTGTTACTTCAGACTTAATACCCGTTTTTATGCAACAGTTCAAGCGATGTTGAAGATTGAGACACTTATGCAGCATATGGAAATTTTTATTCAGGAAACGTTTCGCCACACAGTGGCTTCATCAGTCCAATACAAAGAGGAAGGCGTAAGGAGAGGAGGAGAATGAGGTAATCAGTCCCTCAACCTGGAGTCGATGTGTTCAGTCCATCAATCTTGTAGAATGTACAGCATAGGGCCGTAGACGTGGCTTATATACTGTAGTGAGGTGACGTGAAGCAGATGGAGGCGGGGTCATAGTGGTACCATCCACTAGTCGAAGTAGGTCTTCGTCCAAAGGTTGAACAAGTGTTGAAGAATTCTTTGTAACAAGATCCCATGATGCTGCAGTGTCCGACAGTTGTGATGAATGGTCCCTATCTAAATTTGGGGGACGGTATATCACACCTAAAGTTAATTTTTCATGCCCCTCTGAAAATTCTATCCAAACAGACTCTGTATGTGTTACTTCAGACTTAATACCCGTTTTTATGCAACAGTTCAAGCGATCTCGGACATACAATGCCACCCCACCCCCCTTCCCGATACTTCTATCTACTTGGAACAACTTAAAACCCTGAATGTGACATTCTGCAGGCATGTCCCGACTTTTTGAATTAAACCACGTCTCAGTAATGGCAAATACATCTATGTTACCTGCACTAGCAACTAGTCTCAACTCGTCCATCTTATTCCTAGCACTGCGACTATTTATGTAATAAATACTTAAAGACCCTCCTCTCTCTTTACCCTTCCTGCTCCTTTCTGTTATTCCACTATACCTATTACTGTCCTTGTCAATTAGTGCCACTGGCTTTCCAATATCCACCTCATTTTGCCTATTACTAGTTCTCCTAGTACTCATATTACTACCCTGAGACTTCACAGTTTTCCCGCAAAAACCCATACCACTAACTATTCCTAGTTTAAAGACCTAACAGCTCCCTCAACTGCGTTGGCCAGTGCTCCCACCCCACACCTAGATAAGTGAACCCCATCCCTGGCATACATGTCATTTCTGCCATAGAAGAGGTCCCAGTTGTCCATGAATGTTACCGCATTTTCCTTACAGTATTTGTCCAGCCAGCAATTGACACTAATTGCTCTGGACAACCATTCATTTCCAACTCCTCTCCTTGGCAAAATGCCACATATGACAGGTTTTCCACCCTTCCTCCTAATTATCTCTATTGCTGACCTATACCTGCTAATCAGGTCCTCACTCCTACGTCTGCCAACATCGTTGCCTCCAGCACTGAGACAGCTAATAGGATTGCTCCCATTACCTCTCATGATGTCATCCAGACGGCTACCAATATCCTTCATCCCAGCCCCAGGAAAACACACTCTCTGCCTCCTACTCCTGTCCTTCAAGCAGAATGCCCTATCCATGTACCTAATCTGGCTATCCCCAACAACAACAAAGTTTTTACCTTCCTTGGCGTCGTCCGTCGTGATGCTCCGAGTAGTCGACTCACATTCTCCAGGTAGCGTTACACCACTTGTAGAATTCGTCAAGACGTTCTCGATGGTCTTCGTTGGGGTTTCTAGGGATGTCTCACTCACGTCTGCCAATGCTTCTTTGGTGCTCGTTGTGGCATTCCCAGTAGAACACTCACATTCGTCGGGTAGCACCGAGAATGGGTTGGAAGTTTCCACGGTAGTCTTCTGGTTTCTCGTTGTTTCTGCCTCTCCAACCGTTTTCTTGATCTTCAGCTTGGTTCCATATTGCCCGGCCACTGACCAAGCTCCCCTCTTAACCTGGGGACTCACAACAGGAGGATTACTACGAATCCTCTTGTTCTCCTCCGTTAATCGCCGTATCTCCATCTTAGCAACTCTGAGCTCTTTTCTCAGCTGCTGGTAAAGTTGCTCAAGAGAGGGCATCCTGGTTCAGATTCACAGAGAGCACACACACAGGTCTTCACAGAGCTAAGTACACGTCACCACTGAGCTAAGTACACGTCACCACTGAGCTAAGTACACGTCACCACTGCTAAGTACACGTCACCACTGAGCTAAGTACACGTCACCACTGAGCTAAGTACACGTCACCACTGAGCTAAGTACACGTCACCACTGGAAATTTATATTTTTTGCAGACGTGACAAGCCATGTGAATCAGTTGAATCTGAAGTTGCAAAATGAAACATATTTGAGTTGTGATCTACGCATGTTAAGGCAATCATTGCAAAAACTGATGTTATTTGAAGGACAGGTAAAAGTTTATAATTTAGTTCATTTTTCATGTTATGAAAAATGTCACGAAGAAAATAAAGCAGAATTTCCGTCTTCATTTACAACATAAATCATTAATGACTTGCAAAAAGCATTTCAGAAACGTTTTCCTAACTTGATGGAAAAACAGAAGAAATAACGTTTTTTTCAGAATTCATTGAGTGCAGTGTTGAGACACTCCTAAGTCAGTTTCAAATGGAAATTATTGATCTTCAGTCACTTGGCATATTGAAAGAAAAGTATAAAGAAGGAAATCTGATCCAGTTTTATAAATCTTTACAGGCTGAATAGTTTCCAATTTTGAAGGTTGTGGGTTCGTATCAGTTTTTCGTACAACGTACCTTTGTGAACTAACATTTTCAAAAACAAAGTATGTCAACTCCAAATATCGCACAAATTTATCTGATGAGCATTTGAAGTCTATTTTAATAATTGGCTCCACAAGCTTGAATCCTCAGCTCAGCAATATTTTGAAGTTAAAATACCAATTCCATCATTCCCATTAATCTTGTGCAAATTAATCTTGTGTCAGCTTTTCTCATTTGCAGTTAGTAACTGATTATACTGTCAGAACATTGGCTTATGCTTGACATTTTTACTCACATTATTTCTCAGTGTAAACATGGTCTTATTTCTTTGCAATTGTCACATTTTTCTTTTGTTCTGAATCATATGCTGATTACAAAAAGGATCCAAATAAAACTTTTTCTTTCATTAATATTTATTTATAAGATTTATTTCTTTGGCCCGTGACAATGTGTAAAATATGCTATATTGTCCTTGTAGTTAGAAGTTCGGAGACCCCTGGTCTAGACAAGTATTTGGATAATAGTCATGCCAGTATTTGTCTTGAGCTTCCAGTGCTCGAGATGATGGTCCTGAGGAGGACATTGGTTTATGGTTACCAGGAATGAAGCAAAGAAATTTCTTACCTTGTCCTGATCGCTAGAGAATCAGTTTGGAAAGAGAGATTTTTTTTTTTTGGTACATTTGTTTAATATATTGCGAGATATTGGTTCGCATGTGTTAAGATCGTTGAACATATTTAACATCATGAAATGGTAGTCTGCTTAGTCCATCAATCTTTTCAAAATTGATGGACTGATTACATCGACTCAAGGCTGAGGGATTGATTACCTCATTCTCTTCCTGTTCTTCACCATTCTCCTTTGATGGACTGATGAAGCCACTGTGTGGCAAAACGTTTCCTCAATAAAGATACCCAAGTGTTGCGCATGTGTCTAATTTATCAACTTTTCGGTTCTCCGAACCATTTATCTACAAAACAGTTTTTATTATATACATAAAATATCAGATTATGAGGCCCCAATATATAATTTTCACCTCAGTAAGTTGATTCATTCACTACTACAAGAGTTTTGTTTAGCGAACTAAAATACTTCAAACACACATCGCCCGTTAACAACATTGCATATTAACAATAGACATAAAATTCTTCTTAACAAGGCAGGGAACAGAGAGGTAAACAATGGAAACCAAAAATGGAAAGGGACCTCGGAATGACGTTGATCTGCATGAAGAGAATGAACAAGTGAAATGTATAAAGAGAAGAGGAAGATGATAAACGAAGATAAGACGTGACTCACGAAATCGTAATGACACGAGTTTTGAGACTATCTGACCGCGGGTTCAATCCCGGCCGGGGTATGGTAAGATAAGACGTACCTCACTGATCTCGGAAGCTGTCAAACGCGACGCGCAAGTCAAAGGCTGTTATTAGGAGATGTAGATCAGGCCCTTAGAAAGGCAGTTGAAGAGAAAATCACACTAAAATGTTTCCTTGCGAGAGTGCGAGGTGCTCTGCTCCCAGAGGGTTCGGACGCAAACGCAAAATCATGGCAGTTTTCTGGAGAATTTGCCTGCAAAATAGGCTAATAAATTCCAAATACACACAACTCTCAAACGAAGCAAAAAGGAGGTCGGCTCGTCTGACTCATTAGGAAGCTTTGAAAGGGTAATTGGCTCCAAGCTGAGACGGTCTAATCCCGAGTCCTTACACTGTGTGTGTGTGTGTGTGTGTGTGTGTGTGTGTGTGTGTGTGTGTGTGTGTGTGTGTACATGTGTGCTCGCCTAATTGTAGTTGCAGGGGTCGATTCATAGCTCCTGGCCCCGATTCTTCACTGGTCGCTACTAGGTCCACTCACTGCTCAATGAGCTTTATCATACCTCTTCTTAAAGCAATATATGGATCTTGCCCCCACTACATCACTCTCCAGACTTCCACTTCCTGACAACTTTATGACTGAAGAAGTGCTTCCTAACATCCCTGTGACTCGTGTGAATTTTCAACTTCCAGTTGTGACCCCTTGTTGCTGTGTCACATCTCTGAAACATTCTGTCCCTATCCACCTTGTCAGTTCCTCTTAGTATTTTATATGTTATGTCCCCTCTATCCTTCCTGTTCTACTATGTTGTAAGGTTGAGTTTCCGTAACCTCTCTTCGTAGAAGTAATCCCTCAACTCCGGGACTAATCTTGTTGCAAACCTTTGCACTTTCTCTAATTTCTTGACGTGTTTGACCAGGTATAAGTTCCATACTAATGATGTATACTCAATATGGGCCTGATGTACACGATGTACAGTGTGTTGAATGACTCCTTACTTAGACGTTGAAAAGCTCTTCTCAGATTTGTCAGGCATCTGTATGATGCAGCAGTTATTTGGTTGATGTGAGCTCAGGAATTGCGCTCGGTATGATGCTCACCCCAAAATCCTCTTCTTTGAGCGAGTTTTCCAGCATCTAACCTCTTAAGCTGTAATCCGTCTGCGGTTTTCTTTGTCCGCCCCCAAACTTCATGACTTTGCACTTACTGGGGTTAAACTCCTGGAGCCATTTGTCGGACCAGACTTGCAACAGACGCCTCTGACTCTATTCCTTCCGTTATGTCATTCACATATACAAGAAACAGAACGAGATCTTGGACTGACTTGTGGAAACCCACTCGACACATGCACTCATTCTGACACTTCGCCTCGTACTGAAACGCGTTTTTTTCTTCCTGTCAGGTATTCCCTGATCCATAGCAGTACTTTTCCTCCTATTCCTGCCTGCTCCTCTAGCTTTTCAACCGGTGGCCCGTGCCCTAGTGGCAAGAGCTCTCGCTTCACACGGTGAGGGGCCCGGGTTCGATTTCCAGTGAGGGTTGAAACATAGGCGTGTTTCCTTACACCGGTTGTCTATGTTCACCCATGTATAAAATGGGTAACAGGGTATTAGTCCACTGGTGTGGATGGCATCCCGGGACAAAATTGAGCTAATTTGCCCGAAATGCTCTGCATAACAATCGACTTTCTATATAGTAGTACGTCATTGATGTCAGCTAGGTTTGTATACCTCATACATGTCGTGTAGAAATAAAAATATTATTATTATTATTATTATTATTATTATTATTATTATTATTATTATTACTATTAACCACTCTCTTGTGTGGTACTGTGTGGAAAGCCTTCTTACAGCCCAAGAAGATGCAGTTTACCTGTCCCTCTATATATTCTGTTTTACTTCTGTTACCATGTCATAGAACTCCAATAGGTTTGTAATGCAGGATTTCCCTTTCCTGAATGCGCGCAGGTTGTCCTGTGTAAGGTGCTCCACCTCTCTTTTCCCGATAATCTTCTCCATAACTTTACATACATGTCACCGACACTGGTCTGTAATTTAGTGCAGCTTGTCTGTCTCCTTTCTTAAATATCGGGTCTACATTTGCTGTCTTCCACACCTAAGGCAGCTGCCCTATTTCGATAGATTTACTGAAGATTGTTGTTAGTGGCACATACAGTGCATCTGCTCCCTCTCTCAGAATGCAAGGAGAGATATTATCTGGGTTCACCGCCTTTAAGATATCTAGTTCCCCTACCAGCTTCTTCACCTCCTCCTTGGTTGTATGCAGTGTGTCCAGCACTTTCTGGCACACCCTACCTCCTCGGCTTGCTGGAAGCCTCTCTGCCTCCACTGTGAATACCTCCCTGAATCACGAAGCTAAGTTCTTCACATGCTTCCTGGTCGTTCCCTGTGAGTTCCCCTCCTTCCTTCCTTCTTCTTTCTTTCTTTGTTGGGTTTACCAGGGCCACTGACAGCAGAAGCCGTATCGAGCCCGACTTCTCGATGGTACAAGGAAGATTTGTTGCCCAAGGCTGGGCGATGAAAGAAAAGGAACAAAAGTTCCTTTGTAAATAGAGATAGAAACTCGAAGTTTCCAATTAGATCCGGTGGACCCCCTTGCCAAGCCCCAGCAGAGAGGGACGCCCACACTCCCACCTGAGTTCAGTAACCGGCTTCCCACCAAAGACCGTTAAAGAATTTTCCGCAAAGCAGAAAAAAAAATGGAGCTGGCTAAAGTAAGCCGATGAACAGGTGCCCCTCCTGTAGACTGCCCGGCGGGCAGTCTACAGAGAGAACAGTGGAAATTTGTCACTGATACTCAGGCGAGAGAGAGACGTCCACACCCGACGAAGGCTGGCGCAGAAGTCCCTTCTTTCCTTCCTCAACCTGATTATCTGGTCCTTGACTGTTGTATTCCTCTTGATGTGGCTGTATAACAACTTTGGGTCAGATTTGGCTTTTGATGTTATGTCATTCTTGTATTGATGCTGGGCTTCTCTCCTTATCCATGCATATTCATTTTTGGCTCTTTGGCTCAACTCCCTGTTTTCCTGGGTCCTTTAATTTCTGTACTTTTTCCATATTCTAGCATACTTAGCTTTGGCCTCTCCACACCTCCTGGTAAACCATGGGCTCATTCTGGTCTTCTTCACTGTCTCCCTGCACTTCATGGTCACGTGTTCCATTATTTCATTGACTGTCTTACTCTCTAGCTTGCTTACCCACTGCACCTCACGTGAGAATTGCCTCATACTTGTGTAGTCCCCATTTTGAAAGTTTGGCTTCTCCCGTCCTCACACTAATTTACTCTCCATATTCTAGCACTATGTATTCGACACTCAAGACCACGTGTGCGATATCCCCTATGTTTGAACTGTTCAAGGGGCATGTGAGGTCCAGCCTTACTGGTTCATCGTCTCCTTTTTCTCTAGTTGTGTTCATATCATGTTGGTATATGAAGTTTTCAGTACTGCCTCCAGCATCTTGGCTCTCCACTTCTCTGGTCCTCCGTGTGTCTTCAGATTCTCTCAGTCAGTCCCTCTATGGTTGAAATACCCCATGATGAGTTACTTTGCCCTGCTCATTTGAGCCCTTCTGGCAACATCAGTTAATGTGCCCACCATCACTTTATTAGTCTCATCGTATTCCTGTCCTTGCCTCCTCCTGTTCGGTGATGGGTTGTACATCACTGCTGTCATCACTTATGGGCCTCCAGAATAGTGTTCCTACTCTGTAGTCACCTGCTACTCCTCTGACTAGTCCTCCCATCTTCTCAAAACTCCATTAGTTTTTGATGAGCAGTGCAACTCCTCTCCCTCTGCTCCCTGTCTTTCCTCAGGATCTGATAACCAGATGGGAAAGTTGCGTATGTTATTACTTCCATGAGATTTGTCTCTTATTGCTGTGATGTTCGGAGATGCCTCGGCAATTCTTCCTGCCACCCCTCCCTCTTATTTTTAATTATATCTGTGTTGGTGTACCATACCTTCAGCTGCCTTTTTTGAACTGTATTCTGGGAGTGGGATGGTTGGTGTTGGCTGTGTGTATGGTAAGCAGGTCTGGAAATTATGGTAGTCTGCAGGTGCGGCAGTATTAGTACTGGGGGGGGGGAACTCTGGGTGTAGAATGTGGTTCAGCTCTGGTTATTGTGTTTGGTTGGTGTGGGTTGGTAGGGGCTGATGGGATGCTGTGGGTGGTTCTGTGGGCAATTGTGTTTGCTGTTCCCTACGAGGCTGTGCTCCCATGTCTGTTGGTGCCTTACCTGTCCCCCTTTCTCCCTCTATCGTCTTCTCACTCTTTCTCTCAGTTGCTCCCTTTCTTTTAGTGTTCTGTCACGGTCGAGGTACACTCGCTGGTATTTTTGAGAACCTTTCAACAGTGGTTTCAGCTGCAGGGTTTTATTTTGTATGATTTCTAACTTGAATGTCAGTTTAACTGGGATTTTCTTTTCTCTCGTGCATGTGTGTGTACTCGCCTAATTCACCTAACTGTAGTTGCAGGGGTTGATTCATAGATCCTGGCCCAACCTCTTCACTGGTCACTACTAGGTCACTCTTCCTGCTCCATGAGTTTTATCATACCTCTTCTTAAAGTTATGTATGGCTCCTGCCACCACTACATCACTTCCCAGACTATTCCACGTTCTGACAACTCTGTGACTGAAGAAATACTTCCTAACATCCCTGTGATTCATCCGAGTCTTCAGTTTTCAACTGTGACCCCTTGTTGCTGTGTCCCATCTCTGGAACATCCTGTCTCTATCCACCTTGTGGGTTCCTCTCAGTATTTTATATGTCGTTATCATATCCTCCCTATCTCTCCTGTCCGCTAGTATCATCATATCTATTTCCCTTATCCTCTCCTCGTAGGACATGCCCCTTAGCTCCAGGACTAGTCTTATTGCAAACCTTTACATTTTCTTTAGTTTCCTTACATGCTTGGCTAAGTGTGGGCTCCAAACTGGTACTTCATGCTCAAATATAGGCCTAACATACATGGTGTACAGGGTCCTGAATTATTATTAAGATGTCGGAATGCTGTTCTTAGGTTTGCTAGATGCCCGTATGCTGCAGCAGTTATTTGGTTGATGTGCGCCTCAGGAGATGTGCTCGGTTTTATACTTACCCCAACAGCCTTTTCCTTGAGGGAACTTTGTAGTCTCTGGCTCCCTAGACTGTACTCTGTCTGCAGTCTTGTTTGCCATTCCCCAATCTTCATGACATTGTACTTGGTGGGGTTGAATTCCAGGTCTGCCTGGTCTTCGTCCGATTGAATTCTTCTCATCAGCTTCATATCATCTGCAAACAGGGACACCTCTGAGTATTCCTTCCATCATGTTCACAAATATCAGGAACAGCACCGGTCCTCTAACCGGTGGAACCCCGCTCGTCACAGGCGCCCACTCTGACACCTCGCCACATACCATGACTCTCTGTTGTCTTCCTGACAGGTATTCCTTGATCCATTGCAGTGCCTTCTATGTTATCCCTGCCTGGTCCTCCAGCTTTTGCACTAATCTCTTGTGTGGAACTGTGTCAAATGCCTTCTTTCAAGAAAATGCAATCTACCCACCCCTCTCCTGTCCTACTGCTGTCACCCTGTCATAGAACTCCAGTAGGTTTGTGACACGGGATTTCCCGTCCCTGAAACCGTGCTGGCTGTCGTTGATAAACTCTTTCCTTTCTATGTGCTCCACCACTTTTCTCCTGATTTTCTTTTCCATGACTTTGCATAAATGTCAGAGACACTGGTCTGTAGTTTAATGCTTCGTGTCTGTCTCCTTTTTTAAAAATTGGGACTACATTTGCTCTCTTCCACACCTTAGGTAGTTGTCCTGTTTCGATAGATGTGTTGAGATTGTTTGTGGTACACTAAAGCGCCTCTGCTCCCTCTCTCAGGACCCATGGAGAATTGTTATCCGGCTCCATTGCCTTTGAGGTATCTAGCTCGCTTAGTAGCCTCTTCACTTCTTCCTCGGTTGTATGTATTGTGTCCAACACTTGATAATGTACCCCACCTCTCTGTCTTTCTGGAGTCCCTTCTGTCTCCTGTGTGAACACTTCTTTGAATCTCATTTTGAGCTCCTCACATACTTCACAGTCGTTTCTTGTGATCTCCCCTTCCTTCCTTCCTCAGTCGGATTACCTGGTCCTTGACTTTTCCTCCTGATGTGGCCGTACAACAGCTGAAAGTCAAACTATACCACGGGTGGGGTTTGATCCCGCGGTCAGAGAGTCTCCAAACTCCAGACCGTCGTGTTAGCCACTGGACCAGCTAGCCACAATAAGATTCGTCCAACTAGGTATATTTGTACACAATACGAAGGTTAGCATAGGCACCACTGTGACCACAAATGCAAGTTTTTACAGACGAATCTCCAGCTAGCGTGGCCGTGACGAACTCTAGCTCAAGTTCCCTCAAAGCCTCACGAAATCGTAATGACACGATTGCAAACAAACCATACCACGGGTGGGGTTTGATCCCGCGGTCAGAGAGTCTCAAAACTCCAGACCGTCGTGTTAGCCACTGGACCAGCTAGCTTTGAGGGGACTTGAGCTAGAGTTCGTCACGGCCACGCTAGCTGGAGATTCGTCTGTAAAAACCTGCATTTGTGGTCACAGTGGTACCTATGCTAACCTTCCTATGGTGTAGAAATATACCCAGTTGGACGAATCTTATTTTGGCTAGCTGGTCCAGTGGCTAACGCGGCGGTCTGGAGTTTTGAGACTCTCTGACCGCGGGATCAAACCCCACTCGTGGTATGGTTTGTTTGCAATCGTGACATTACGATTTCGTGAGTCAGCTTAAGGTCAGATTTGACTTTTGCTTCTGTCATTTTCGTGTTATTGTTGGGCCTCCCTTCTTAACTCTGCATATTCATTGCTGGCTCTACGACTGCTCTCCTTATTCTCCTGGGTCCTTTGCCTTTTATACTTCTTCCATTCTCTAGCACATTTGGTTTTGGCCTCTCCACACCTTTGGGTGAATCATGGACTCATCCTGGCATTTCTGTTACCCTTGACCACATACCTCTCCTCAGCTTCCTAGGATATCGTTGTCACATATTCCATTATCTCGTTCACTGACTTCTGTGCCATTTCTCTGTCTCGCTGAACTCTGTGCAGGAAATTCCTGATGCCTGTGTAGTCCCTCTCTTGTAGTTTGGCTTCATTCGTCCTGCCGTTCCTGCTTCCCTCTCCACTTGTAACTCTACTATATATTCGAAGTTCAGAACCACGTGATCACTGGCCCCGAGGGATCTTTCATATGTGATATCCTCAATATCTGCACTACTCAAGGTGAATACTAGGTCCAGTCTTGCTGGCTCATCCTCTCCAGTCTCTGTGTCTCTCTGGTAGTGTCCCTTATGTGTTGGTACAGGAGGTTTTCCAGTACCACCCTCCACGTTTCTGGGCCCCCATTTGGCTCCAGGTTTTCCCAGTCGATTTCCTTGTGATTGAAGTTACCCATAATCAGCAGTTTTGCCCTGCTCACATGAGCCCTTCTGGCCACTTCAGCTAGTGTGTCACCCATCACCCTATTGCTCTCATCATGCTCTTGCTTTGGCCTCCTGCTCTTCTTTGGAGGGTTATACTTCACTGCAATTACTGCCTTGGGACCTCCAGACTGAAGTGTTCCTATTATGTAGTCTCTTGCCTCTCCTCTGTTTCCTCTCTCCACCTCATCAAAATTCCATCTGTTTTTAATGAGCATTGCCACTCCTCCACCCCCTCTGTTCCCTCTGATTTTCCTCAGGATCTGATATCCCGATGGAAAGATGGCATCTCTTATCATTCCTGTGAGCTTGGTTTCTGTGAGAACTATGATGCCCGGTGATGCCTCTTTGACTCTTTCGTGCCACTCCTCCTGGTTATTCGTTAATCCATCAGTGTTGGTGTACCATACCTTCAGTTTCCTCTCCAACACTGTGTTCTGGGGAGTGTGTGTGTGCGTGTGCGTGTGTGTGTGCGTGCGCGTGTGCGTGTGCGTGTGCGTGTGCGTGTGTGTGTGTGTGTGTGTGTGTGTGTGTGTGTGTGTGTGTGTGTGTGTGTGTGTGTGTGTGTGTGTGTGTGTGTACTCACCTAGTTGTACTCACCTAGTTGAGGTTGCGGGGGTAAAGTCCGAGCTGCTGGCCCCGCCTCTTCACTGATCGCTACTAGGTCACTCTCCCTGAACCGTGAGCTTTATCATACCTCTGCTTAAAGCTATGTATGGATCCTGCCTCCACTACATCGCTTCCCAAACTATTCCACTTACTGACTACTCTGTGGCTGAAGAAATACTTCCTAACATCCCTGTGATTCATCTGTGTCTTCAACTACCAACTATGTCCCCTTGTTACTGTGTCCAATCTCTGGAATATCCTGTCTTTGTCCACCTTGCCAATTCATCTCAGTATTTTGTGTGTCGTTATCATGTCCCCCCTATCTCTCCTGTCCTCCAGTGTCGTCAGGTTGATTTCCCTTAACCTCTCCTCGTAGGACATACCTCTTAGCTCTGGGACTAGTCTTGTTGCAAACCTTTGATCTTTCTCTAGTTTCTTTACGTGCTTGGCTAGGTGTGGGTTCCAAACTGGTGCCGCATACTCCAATATGGGCCTAACGTACACAGTGTACAGGGTCCTGAACGATTCCTTATTAAGATGTCGGAATGCTGTTCTGAGGTTTGCTAGGCGCCCATATGCTGCAGCAGTTATTTGATTGATGTGCGCTTCAGGAGATGTGCCTGGTGTTATACTCACCCTAAGATCTTTTTCCTTGAGTGAGGTTTGTAGTCTCTGGGCCTCTAGACTGTACTCCGTCTGCGGTCTTCTTTGCCCTTCCCCAATCTTCATGGCTTTGCACTTGGTGGGATTGAACTCCAGGAGCCAATTGCTGGACCAGGTCTGCAGCCTGTCCAGATCCCTTTGTAGTTCTGCCTGGTCTTCGATCGATTGAATTCTTCTCATCAACTTCACGTCATCTGCAAACAGGGACACCTCAGAGTCTATTCCTTCCGTCATGTCGTTCACAAATACCAGAAACAGCACTGGTCCTAGAACTGACCCCTGTGGGACCCCGCTGGTCACAGGTGCCCACTCTGACACCTCGCCACGTACCATGACTCGCTGCTGTCTTCCTGACAAGTATTCCCTGATCCATTGTAGTGCCTTCCCTGTTATCCCTGCTTGGTCCTCCAGTTTTTGCACCAATCTCTTGTGTGGAACTGTGTCAAACGCCTTCTTGCAGTCCAAGAATATGCAATCCACCCACCTTTCTCTCTCTTGTCTTACTTCTGTCACCATGTCATAGAACTCCAGTAGGTTTGTGACACAGGATTTCCCGTCCCTGAAACCATGTTGGCTGCTGTTGATGAGATCATTCCTTTCTAGGTGTTCCACCACTCTTCTCCTGATAATCTTCTCCATGATTTTGCATACATACATGTCAGTGACACTGGTCTGTAGTTTAATGCTTCATGTCTGTCTCCTTTTTTAAAGATTGGGACTACATTTGCTGTCTTCCATGCCTCAGGCAATCTCCCTGTTTCGATAGATGTATTGAATATTGTTGTTAGGGGTACACATAGTGCCTCTGCTCCCTCTCTCAATACCCATGGGGAGATGTTATCTGGCCCCATTGCCTTTGAGGTATCTAGCTCACTCAGAAGCCTCTTCACTTCTTCCTCGGTTGTGTGCACTGTGTCCAGCACATGGTGGTGTGCCCCACCTCTCCGTCTTTCTGGAGCCCCTTCTGTCTCCTCTGTGAACACTTTGAATCTCTTGTTGAGTTCCTCACATACTTCACGGTCATTTCTTGTTGTCTCTCCTCCTTCCTTCCTTAGCCTGATTACCTGGTCCTTGACTGTTGTTTTCCTCCTGATGTGGCTGTACAACAGTTTCGGGTCAGATTTGGCTTTCGCTGCTATGTCATTTTCATATTGTCTTTGGGCCTCCCTTCTTATCTGTGCATATTCGTTTCTGGCTCTACGACTGCTCTCCTTATTCTCCTGGGTCCTTTGCCTTCTATATTTCTTCCATTCCCTAGCACACTTGGTTTTTGCCTCCCTGCACCTTTGGGTAAACCATGGGCTCATCCTGGCTTTTTCATTATTCCTGTTACCCTTGGGTACAAACCTCTCCTCAGCCTCCTTGCATTTTGTTGCTACATATTCCATCATCTCATTAACTGGCTTCCCTGCCAGTTCTCTTGTCCCACTGAACCCCTTCAGGAAGTTCCTCATTCCTGTGTAGTCCCCTTTCTTGTAGTTTAGCTTCATTCGTCCTGGCCTTCCTGCTTCTCCCTCCACTTGTAGCTCTACTGTGTATTCGAAGCTTAAAACCACATGGTCACTGGCCCCAAGGGGTCTTTCATATGTGATGTCCTCGATATCTGCACTACTCAAGGTGAATACTAAGTCCAGCCTTGCTGGTTCATCCTCTCCTCTCTCTCTTGTAGTGTCCCTTACGTGTTGGTACATGAAGTTTTCCAGTACCACCTCCATCATCTTAGCCCTCCATGTATCTTGGCCCCCATGCAGGTCCAAGTTCTCCCAATCGATCTCCTTGTGGTTAAAGTCACCCATGATCAGGAGCTTTGCCCTGCATGCATGAGCTCTTCTGGCCACTGTAGCCAGTGTGTCAACCATCGCTCTATTGCTCTCGTCGTACTCTTGCCTTGGCCTCCTGCTGTTCTGTGGTGGGTTATACATCACTGCTATTACCACCTTGGGACCTCCAGAATGAAGCGTTCCCGCTATGTAATCACTTTCTTCTCCGCTGTCTCCTATCTCAAGCTCATCAAAATTCCAGCGATTTTTGATCAGCAATGCCACTCCTCCACCCCCCCTGTTCCCTCTGTCTTTCCTCAGGATTTGGTATCCCGTTGGAAAGATGGCATCTGTTATCATACCTGTAAGCTTGGTTTCTGTGAGAGCTATGATGTCCGGTGATGCCTCTTTGACTCTTTCATGCCACTCCCACTTATTTGTTATTCCATCAGCGTTTGTGTACCATACCTTCAGTTTCCTTTCCAACACTGTGGTTTGGGGGGCCTTTGAGGGTGGGAGACCTGATAGCATACTGTGGGATTCTATAGCTCGGTGTTGGGTGGAGGCTGTGGGTATGGATTGTAGTGTGTGTTGGGATGGTGTGATAGGTTGTATGGTTCTGAGAATAGTTGTGTGTGTGCTTGCCCTTGCTGCTCTGTTCTGCTCTGACTGACCTCTGCTGGTTCCATCCTTGTCTCTTTACCTAGCTCCTTTCGCTTTTTTGTCCTCTCTCTCAGCTGCTGTCATTCTGATTGTGTTCTGTCTCTGTCTAGGAACACCCTCTTGTACTCTTCCAAGTATTTCAATCGTGTCATTTCATCCTGTCGGTATTATATACAATTCTTGTACTACTACTACTACTACTACTACTACTACTACTACTACTACTACTACTACTACTACTACTACTACTACTACTACTACTACTACTACCACCTCCACCTCTTTCTGCCTATATATAGCCGTCCTGCTCCACCTCTGTTAGTGTGACTTTGTCAATGGTCCAAGTCGGACCGAAACGTCGTCGTAAGCTTCTCTCTTTTATGTGCGGGTTATTTGTGTATTGGGGGATCCTGTTCCGCACTGCTTCCGTCCTAAGAATCAGCTTGATTGGTCGGTTTCTCCCCTTTGAGTACCCCCCTATTCTCTGAAAATTTACAATCTCGTCCATCTCTTCACCTATTTCCGTGATGATTTTCTCAATCTCCTTTCTTTCTTCCTGCTACCTTTCAGTGTGTGTCCTTTCTTATCTCTCCTGAAGCCCATGGATAAACACTGATTTTGCCCTTTCCTCCTCCCATTGCTGATGACATAGTCGTCGTACATAGGCCTTCTATCTATTTTGTAACTCCTTCTCCCATGATGTTTATAACCATATATGCTCATGCATCCCGCGTTCCTCAAGTGATTTCACTTTTCACTTATTACAGAATACACTTCACATTCGATGTTACACTTTATATGTATAATGGCATACAAACTGTTGTAACGTCACTGCTTCAGCAGGCCTACTGCCTCCTTCCCTTGTTGTATATTTTATTTTTTCTTTCTCCTTTTGCTTATTAACTTTTTCACTCTCACATTACGGTGCCCCACATTTCACTTGTTAACCAAACGCTGGTAATTCTTGAACACCCGTTTCCACACTCACTTTGATCTTTTTATGTTTGTATCTGTGTGGCAAGACTGCCTAGTAGATCCACAACGGTTTGGCACTTTAAAAAAAAAATACTGAATTCAGGTTTCCTCTCGAATTTTTTCAACTAATAACTATAGTTATCACTCGTAGGTTTGTTCACTGACTTTGTCACTACCACTGATTACTGCTAGCGGTTATTGCACGCCTCAAAAACACGAAGGTTCTCGGAGCCTTGTGCACCCACGTCTGCACCCACCGTGTGTGTGTGTGTGTGTGTGTGTGTGTGTGTGTGTGTGTGTGTGTGTGTGTGTGTGTACTCACCTAGTTGAGGTTGCGGGGGTCGAGTCCGAGCTCCTGTGTGTGTGTGTGTGTGTGTGTGTGTGTGTGTGTGTACGCATGCGAGTGTGTGTGTTTATGAATGTGCACGTCAGCGTGTTTGTGTGTGTACTCACGTATTTGTGGTTGCAGGAGTTGGGTCGTAGATCCTGGTCTCTCCTCTGCGCTGGTCGTTACTAAGTTGACTCTCTTCCTCCTCCAAGAGCTTTATCTATTACTGAAGAAATACTTTCTAACATCCCTGTACTCGTCTGAGTTTTTAACTTCCAGTTTCGACCCCTTATTTCTGGGTCCCTTCTCTGAGACACACTGTGAGCTTATTCGTGTTAGTGTGTGTGTGTGTATGTACTCACCGATTTGTAATCGCCTAATTGTGGTTGCAGTGGTCGATTCATGGCTCCTGGTCCCGCCTCTTTCCTGGTCGCTACTAGGTCCTCTCTCTCCCTGCTCCATGAACTTTATCATACCTCATCTTAAAACTATATATGGATCCTGCCTCCACTACATCACTTTCCAGACTATTCCACTTTCTGACTACTCTATAACTTAAGAAATACTTCCTAACAACCCTCGGGCTCATATGAATCCTTAACTTCCAATTGTTATCCCTTGTTGCTGTGTCCCATCTCTGGAACATCCTATCTTTGTCCACCTTGTCAATTCCTCGCAGTATTTCATATGTCGTTACCACGTCCCCCCTATCCTTCCTGTCTTCCAGTGTCTTCAAGTCAATTTCCCTTCACTTTCTTCGTAAGACATTCCCCTTAGCTCTGGGACTAGTCTTGTTGAAGACCTTTGTACTTTCTCTAATTTCTTGACGTGCTTGACCAGGTGTGGGTTTCAAACTGGCGTACACGGTGTACAGTGTCTTGAACGATTCCTTACTGAGGTATCGGAACGCTATTCTTAGGTTTGCAGGTGCCATATGCTGCAGCAGTTATCTGGTTGATGTGCATCTTGGAAGATGTGTTGGGTATTATATCCACCCCAAGATCCTTTTCCTTGGATGAGGTTTGCAGTGTTTGGCCCGCTAGCCTGTACTCTGTGATCTCTGCCCTTCCCCGATCTTCATGACTGCATTTGGTGAGGTTTAATTCAAAGTCCCTATGTAGTCCTGTCTGATACTCATCCAATTTAATTTTCCTCATTAACGTCACATCATCTTCAAACAGGGACACTTCTGAGTCTGTCTCCTCCGGCATGTCATTCACATATACCAAAAACAGCACCGGTCCTAGGACTGACCCTGTGGAACCCCGCTCGTCACAGGCGCCCACTTTGATACCTCATTACGTACCATGACTCGTTGTTGCCTCTCTCAGGTATTCTCTGATCCATTGCAATGCCTTTCCTGTTATGCTTGTCTGATCCTCTAGTGTTTGAACTAATCTCTCTTTTGTGTGTGTGTGTGTGTGTGTGTGTGTGTGTGTGTGTGTGTGTGTGTGTGTGTGTGTGTGTGTGTATGTGTGTGTGTATGTGTGTGTGTGTGTGTGTGTGTGTGTGTGTGTGTATGTGTGTGTGTATGTGTGTGTGTGTGTGTGTGTGTGTGTGTGTGTGTGTGTGTGTGTGTGTATTTGTGCGTGCGCTCACTGAGTTGTACTCAGCAAGTTGTGTTTGCTTGGGTTGAGTCTCAGCTCCTGGCTCAGTCTCTTACACTAAAATCGCTAGCATTTTTGCTTCCTAACCGCGTGGCTGTGTCATATTTATTCTTGAGACTGAAAAAAAAATATTTACGTATCTTCCCGTGGTTCGTCTGTTTTGTTTTCATCTTGGAACACCTCGCCCCTATTCCTCTCATTTCAAAAACTTTGTCCTAATCTACTCTGTAAAATCCTGAGTATCTTGTACGTGGTTATCGTGTCTTCCTTAATCCTCCTTTCTTTTAAAGTTATCTGGTTCAGTTCCTTTAGTTTCTCTTCATAACTCAGTTTCTTAGCTCTGGTATTAATTTCGTTGCAAATCTATATATTCTTTTTTCTTCACTTTGTTGAAGTCTATTTGTAGCTTGTCTCTATCCTCTTCCGTTTACATTCTTCTCATTACGTCAAGAGAAAATAATGAAACATACTCACAATTCTCTCCGGCAGATCGTAAACTAGGAAGAGTAACGATTCTAGAACTGATCCTCGGAGAACCTCTATTGTTATTCTAGCATTACTCTCCTCTATTAGTTAGGAATTTCTTGATCCAGTGTACGACTGTATACTATTGTTCCTGGTAATGAAGTCCCGCAGAAATTTCTATATAGATTTAGGTAATAAGAGCGCCACTTAGAATGCATAGAAGAGAAGCAGAAAAATTTTGGTAGACAACACCAAAGGCTGCACATTTTTTTGTTTAGACATCATCATTAAAAAATGGCCGGAGACAAATTTCAGCTGAGCATGTTTCAGCTCCTGTTTCAAGTACAGAAATCAGTCTGGTGTCCGCGGTCAAACAATTCGAATGTTATTCGCCACATAACAATATAGTGAAAATGTTAAAGGTTGTTAAACTTAATATTTTTATATAATTAAATCCTTAATTATATAAATAAATATAATACAATATGTGTGTTGTGAACAATCTTTTACATTATTCTCCACATATACAGATATTTGTGAAAACATCGTACTTTAAACAACACTTGCATCTAACAGCAACAGAAGTTGTGCAAGTGTACCGTACAAGTAGCTGAGAAGGAAGGTCTTGTTTTAAGACACAAGTTAGGCTTTACAATAATGCCACCTGTACCACCCAAACTTTATTTGTTGAAGAGTTTCAAGACAGAGAGTTGTTGAAAGAGGATTAAGCACTCCTGAAGAAAAACAAATCTTAAATATCAATTTTTAATGGAAAGATGAAGGTGAAAGTTGTGATTTGCGTTGGTGAGAGTGCAGTGAATATCACTGGTCATCAGACATCCTACATTTGATTGATGGATATCAAACTTTGTGAAGGTATTTCTTTATCGAATGTTTCCTAAGACAGAGGAGACTTCTGCAACATGAAGTAAAAACCCCTCTGATGCAGCTTTTAAGGCAGAGGACTATGTTCCTAACCTTGCTTGTGACATCAAAGCCTGCAGTGACACGTGCTTTAATTAGAGCAACACTGCGAACTGTAGCTACAAGATACTTTAATCCACATTTTTTCCAAACTTTTCGTGTAACGTTCGAAGATATATCGAAGGAGTACATCTACAGCAGTGTGTCATTTGGAAACACTGAGAGGAATTAAATTTTAGACCGTGGAGCATGGAACCAGATACTGTTGATCGATTTTCATGGTCAAAATTGTCGGTGGCAGCTATAGAGAACTTTTCGTAATCAAAATCGCATGGTAATGGTGTATTTTCATCTCCACTTACTAGTTAGTGTATGTTACTAAATGCTGTCTTTTCCGCACTGCTTCATTCTCTACTTTTGTCATATATTGTGACCAGCCGTAATATAAAGAGGTAGTTAGTGTTCTTTCAAGAAAAAGAGAACAGTATAGCATTTTGTAAATAACCTTTGCAGGAATTGCCATCTTTCTTTCACTAAAGGTGGGAGTACACTCTCTTCATTACATTCGTCACTTTAGATTTCCGATAAATCATGTGCTGATGCATCTTCCTCTTCTGGAACGCTACTATGCAGCAACTGGATCTCCTTGTTACTGTCTTCCCATTATGTCCTTGAATTTGTATCGATAAAGCCACTGGATAGCGATACGTGTAAAAGTAATTATTCATCTGGTCGGTATTGCATATACCTTACATGTACAACTCTGTTACTGTTCAGAAATGCTGGTGAAATTCTAATCATTTCATCTGGCAATCCAGTAGTTATCCAAGACGTTCTCAGTAATTCTGAATCGCAAAATCTCTCCTCAAGCCTAAAATTAAGCTTATTTAAAGCCTATCTGCGGTCTTTTGCTGCTGATTTGATTACATCTACTTTCCGTATACGTTGGACTATCTCATCAATCCAAATGTTTGCAGAAAACACTATCAAGGACTTGTTCTTGCTTTCGGACGAACTAAAGCAAATGTCTCCTCTAATCTGTGGCTGTAGTTAAAGTTCATTGTTTCTTTTTATGTATTCTGCAGCCAATTTGTTTATGAGATCATGGATTTCTGAGAGAGAGAATCTATATATTTATTTCAGATCAGGACCAATAATTGTATTGCTTCTTTAAAAGTAGCATCTTTCAATAAAAATTTCTCTTTGGTCAATAGGAGTTCTCTTCTGTGTATTTATACAGCTTTAAGTAACCAATCAAACCCGTTTAGTGTATAGTGTTAGCACCCAATAGCTGAGTATCTGATTCTGTGTCTGCTACACGAGTATAAACGTCATCTTGAACATAAAGAACTCCAGATAAAAAAAAATATTTGTACTCTCACTTACTGGGATCTCCGCGCACCGTTATGACTTAATTGTCCACTGATTACGTATCTTACATAACGTTGATGGAATAAGTGAACACGTGGGTGTTCTTGGTGGATCTCTTAGCCTTGCTTTGCGCACTGATTCACCGATTTCTTTGCTAACCAAAGTTTTATCCTTGTTAACTTCTTTCTCTCGTTTTTAAGCTACTTTATCAAAAGTTATAACACTGATTTGTAACATGATAGAAAAACATCATTTCATCTCATTCGTAAGTTAGTCTTTCTGCCATCACCTTTAATCCAGCTGCTTCGCGGACTCTCGTCATCCTATTTTCTCTTGTGGTCACTGTTTTGAGACTCTATGACCGCGGGTTCAATCCCGGCCGGGGGTATGGTTTATTTGCAATCGTGTCATTACGATTTCTTAAGTCATATTCCATTTATAGTTTGGTAGATAAGAAAATAAAATCAAGAATTTTTTCAGTCTTTGTTTTCTAATTGAAGTAATTTTGGTATCTTCGCAATGCATATGACTTCATTTCATTACTTGATCTTCTCTACCTAACATAGATACTCGGAACTATATTTCGTTTTAAAAATATATATTCTATATGTAATCAAACTTCATTCATAATCATAATTTTTAAAGGGGTGGACCGGCAAGCCAGTAGAAGGCCTCAGTCAGATAACCTAAAGCTCCAGCTGCGGGTCATCATATGACTCGCGTCATGAAACACTTGTCCTGTTTCCTGACAAACATTATACTTACCTACATGGCAATATTATGTGCTTCATACTTCCCGAAACAGAAAAATTAATGTGAGATTTATACTTAATTCTAAGAAATCATAATTTTATGTCTGTCACCGTTTACGACAATTTCTTTCTAGTTAATTTTATTAGGTTTGTTTGACGTACAATTTGAGATAAATATAGATTTAAAAAACCTTAAATTTTAATTTGTTAATAGAAAAAGCATATATTTAAACTCTGTAGGTTAAAATGAAACTGGAATAATGGCGCCAACAGAAGCCCGTAAATTGGCAGTCCGAAGTTGTACCACCTCCATTACCTAGACCTCTAACAGCATCCGAGTGTTAATTTACAAATTACGGGCCGCGGTTCGCGCCCCCTGTCCACCCTTCTGTTTATCCATTGACAATTATTTATTGCAACTTAATTTGAGCTCATAGACGATGTGGGGGGGGGGGGGGCGTAAGAGCAGATCTACTATTAAAGCTTCTGGGCCGAGGAAAAAACTTCAGTTGGATTACAGTCGTTGCCTCTGACGGAATGTAGTATATTATTACCTTCGAAACTTTCCTGTAAGAGTCCCGGGTAGTGAGACGGTAGAGCATCGGACTGTCAATTTACGGGCCGCAGTTCGTAACCACAAATAGTACACACACACAGACACACACACACACACACACACACACACACACACACACACACACACACACACACACACACACACACACACACACACAAAATAATACTAGTGGTTACATAAATCAGAACAGAAAAATTTAATGGATTTTATTACCAGATACAGAGCAGTACTTCAAATATGTACTTGTTCCTCTAATTTGACAAGTTCTGCTGTGGTAGTGTCAAATACTGTACTACACTCTAATGTAGAAGAACCATCATTGTCATTCATGCTTGATTTACATAATTCTTGCGTAGAACTCCAGTAGCACAGTGATGCAAGACTTCCCTTTCCTAAATCTCTACTAGTTTTGTAAAAAAATAAAAAATCCACCCCTCTAGATGTTCAACCAATCATTTCCTGATATATTTTTTCAATACTTCAGACAGGATATATGTCAGTGATTTTTGTTTCTACAAGTCGGCCGTCTCCCACCGAGGCAGGGTGACCCATAAAAGAAAGAAAATCCCCCCCCCAAAAAATACTTTCATCATCATTCAACACTTGCACCTCATTCACACATAATCACTGTTTTTGCAGAGGTGCTCAGAATACGACAGTTTAGAAGCATGTACGTATAAAGATACATAACATATCCCTCCAAACTGCTGGTATCTTTTGTCTGTCTCATAAATATGCAAGGTACAGGTACGTCTTGCTACTTCTACTTACACTTATGTCACACTACCCATACATGTACACGTTTATTTATACACACTCATCTGAGTTTTCTTTGATTTTATCTTAATAGTTCTTGTTCTTATTACTTTTCCTTTTATATCCATTGGGAAGTGGAATAAGAATCTTTCCTCCGTAAGCCATGCGTGTTGTAAGTCAACTAAAATGCCGGGAACAATGGGCTAGTAACCCCTTTTCCTGTAATAATTACTAAAATGAATAGGATGATGTCAGTGATATTGTTCCATAATTTATTGTCTCTTCTCTCTCCTCTAGCTTATATGCCGAGATTATGTTTTCAATTTTCCAGTAGTTTGGTTCCTATGTCGGGGAACATGTAGATCGTTGGTATAGGTTCTCACGGTCCTTCACCTCCTTTCAGAACCCATGGTGATATAATAATAATAATTATTATTATTATTATTTCTACAAGTACATGGACAAGATATACAGACCTAGCTGACATCAATGGCATACTAATATATAGAAAGCCGCTTGTTATCCAGAGCATTTTGGGCAAATTAGATCAGTTTTGTCCAGGAATGCGACCCACAAAAGTCGAGTAGCACCCAGGTACCCATTTTTAACTGATGGGTTAACATAGACAACCAATGTTAGGAAACATGCCCAATGTTTCAACCCTCGCCAGGAATCGAACACAGACACCTCACCGTGTGACCCGTGGCCTAGTGGCCACGGGTCACCAGGCTTTTGATCTTTTCTACTTCTTTTAGTAGTTTCATTACTTCCTCTTCTGATAACTGAATTTTATGGATCACATGCTCATTATCCCTTCCAACCCTGCGTTCCCACACCATCCTTCTTTCCTCAGTGAATACCTCCTTATATTAAATCTGTGAGTTCTCGTTCCCTCTTCAGGAATATTACTTGGTCTTTTACAGTCTTCGTCTATTTAATGTGACTGTGTAGAAGGCTTGGCTCTGATTGTCCTGAAAATTACTTTCTGCTTTTCTGATTATCCTTACCTAGTCATTCTTCGCTATTCTGCCTGCTGCCTATTCTCTGCCACGTATATATTTTGTATTTTTTTCCATGTTCTTTTGCACTTCCTTTTATCCCCTCTTGATATAATCTTTATCTTTTCTCTTGATTTTAGCGCTACGACTATTTGTGTAAAGTGTGACGAGAAACTCTCTATTCAGTTTGTTCTCTCTACCCATACCCACTCCTCCGCTATCTGCTGCGGTCCTCATCATCTAATGCCACCGAATTTCCAATATCCAATAACCCTTCTTCATTCTGCCTACAACTGTAGCCCCAAAACTGACAATATCGCTACGCTAATAATTCTCAATTCCAGCTCTGTTGTAACATATTTTGTTTTCTCACAAAAATACCCCAATTTCTAGATAAAAGTCCTAAGAACTCCCTCCACTAAGTTAGCTAATGCCTTCACCCAGCCTTAGATAAATGAACCCTGTTCCTAGCATACATGTCACTGGTATAAACCTTGGCAACTGATACCGACAAACTGGATTAAAAAGACGTGGGTAAGAAATAACATAATTATTAGAAAACTTGTCCGTCCTGGACTTTGATCACTTCTAACATACAAGGATCGAAAATAACAGACTATATAGGACAGACGTGAGTGTCATATAGTAACTTACCTTAAAAATGCAAGTGTCTTTAATTTTTGATATGAGGTCACGTGATTCCTGTGTCCTGAGGTAGGGTGGCCTTTGCCTGTTTGAATATTATGTATTCCAATATTTTTGAAATTTTGAAGGTTCCAGTATTACGTTCCACGGTGTTGAAACAGCAATTAGCGATACTTTTAAGCACCGTCGGCGTCTAATGTAATGTTCAGTGAGGACGAGTTGTACGTGACACAACTACTACTACTACCAAAATACAATCATAAAACTACAATCGCCACTGCACTAGATCAATACCATATACACCACTGTAAGAAACCCCATTATCAACCTAGACACTATCACCACCAACATAATATTACCATCCCCAACACAACAGGCATCGCCACCACGACATACGAGGTAAATATCTCGACCACAGTCATCCTTTGTATAATCATCACAACTAACAACACCAAACTTATCTCGACCATAAACACCCAAACCTTGAGCAACCAAAAAATCATAACGGCTCACACCAACACTAACAATAACATGAACATCATTATTACCAACATAAGTATTATCACAAACACAACTCTCACGTCTAACAACATAACCACGTCCTTCATCAGCCCAAACACCAATATCATCAACATCACCACCACCAACATCAACATAAGCACAACATCTACCAACATAAACATCACTATCACAACACCGTAATCACTGCAACCACAACCACTCACATCATAAACATTACCATTACCCCTACATAAGACTACCCATCCCCACCACTACTTTCTCTCACTTGCCCGAGTTACGACACCCGGGTAAACATTACTTCCTGAAGCCGCACCTCCTCTCTCTGAATTAGACAAACTGTTACTGATGAACTTTTCCCTCTGGCTGTCGTAATACGGCGAGTTGTAAACGAGGGTTATATTATCTTAGCGAACACAGTAACATTGGAACAATATCTCTTTAGATATCACAGCTCAAGTGAAGCAATAATAATAATAATTATTATTATTATTATTGTTATTGAGGAGACCTAAACCCGTAGGATTATACAACACACGTGGGAGGGGGGGGATGGAAGGTTTTCAGGTTCAATTCAGGGAACCGGAGCACAGATCCAGTTCCCTGGATCAAGAACCCCTCACCAACGTCAAGGAACCTCCCTTGAGGGGTCAAGTGAAGCAATAATTACGTTTCAAAAAATGTTGCAGCATAACTTCCATAGTTTTCACAAATTTGTTGGAATAATAATGAACACAGTTATGCTTCAAAAATAGCTATGGTGGAACAGTATTATTCTGTAATTTTAATTATGCTGAACTTTATAAATCACTGCAACGGAAGAATAATATTTTCTTAAGAATCACCGCTATAGTTGGAATATTTTACCATTGATATCAAAGTAATTGTGGGACAATATTTTCTTATGAATTATTGTCATATAAATAACAGCTAAGCTGGAACAATATCACCTTACAAATCCAAACTATGCTGTAACAAAATTGCCGTAGGAATAACAACAGTAAGAAGCAATTTAAGTTAGGAATCACAGCTACTCTGGACAGTATTACCTTAAGAGTAGAAGCTATTGTGGAGCACTACCAAGGCAACGGCGACATAAAATCCCCATGGGCTTCACAGCTACGGGGAAGCAGTATTTTTTTTATATATTTTATTTAAGAAACCTTACAAAAGTACAAAAGATGTATAATAATAGTACAGGAATACAAAAACAATCTTCTACGCTACTAGTACCAGGTTATTCCTGGAGGTAACAAGTATTATAACATCATCCTGTTATAGCAAACAGTACACGCTAAGACAAACCTCACTAAAGTATTAGCATTTATAGGTACCGCCACGCAAATTGTGACCAAAGAAACATACCAAAGGAAACTTTACATGGGTTAACAAAATAAAAGGAGTACCTGTCATAACTTATTACAACAAAAATCAACATATAATGCACAACATCACAAGGTTACTAAAGTTAAAGTTGTAACACATAACTAAAGCCATAACCATCTTTAACACACACAATATATATACAACACAAATCATGTCAATAAAATAAAAAGACCCTAAATAAAGCTACCATAACAACTATAAAACAAAGACACAAAACCCGAACATATTCGCTATGACAGGGTACAGAGTATTGGTTTAAGGTGTTACATTATAGCCTAACCAATAGGAATTCTGAAGGAACGCAGGATTCCTTATACACAATAACCATGGAAAAACGGTATTTTAATATTATTAATATGTTAAACCATCAAGTACAATAATTGTTGTGTAGAAAACAGAACAACATATATGTAACATACAATAATAAAATAAACCAAAAACAAGCTCTTATAACATAAAACTCAGCACATCAAAAGGGTTTAATACCAAACCCTACACAGAAATTAAACCTCCCACATATGTATGTAAACCTAAACTCTTGCCCATAAAATTTTTGGTATAAACCCCTTAATAAACATGGTATAGACCCAAGACCTATACATACTCTTAAGAATTACCACATAGAACCTCCTGCAGACAATAAAAGTTAAACATAATACAAGACAAGTAGTAAGTATAAGGGCCGCTGTATCTTGCTAGTCCCAAAAGAACAGACATGTACCTCAGAAAAATTTTATGTTGAAACCAACTTGCCATATCTGATTACTTAAAACCGAGATCCTAAGGGCTCGGTATCCTGGCTATCAAGGAAAAAACAGTGAACATAACCATCAGGGTTAGAAAATTAACCTTGTAAGCTACTCTTATATCTCATTATGACAAACATTCCCGTGAAACATAGCTTATCATCCATACCAAACTGCCGCTACCTTCCTCTTACACACCACAAAAACTCCAGCAGCAAACAAAAACCCCCAACCCCCTTTTGCATCCCCCCAGAAGGGGACCACCCCTTTGCCCATCCTCGGGGACCCCGACAAAGGGAACCCACAATGGGGTTCCTATAACCTTCAGGGAAACTTTTTTCCCAGGACCCCCCATAACCCAGCATATTTCTACACTTCGTCCTATAGAATCTAGCCGCCAACGCTTTTATCCTCATATCACCCCTTAATTCCCTCATTCCCCATGAGATATCCAGATAATCTATTATGACATACATTATAGCCCTTCCCACATCCCTAGGCACTCCCCTTACATCTAATAGTAAAGCCCTTGAAAGCGGCAACCGTCCCCCCCAACAAAATGATAACCCCATCCATCCATGATCTCACCCCCTCCAAGGAGGGACAAAAGAAGACCACATGAAACGCCGTTTCAACATCATCACAAAACTGACAAAAAGCCTCTTCCACCAACCCCATACAACGTAACACCTCCTTGGAGGCCAGAATCCCCATGATGAAACGATACTAATTCTCTTACCCCAGCCGGTATCCTAAGCTTACTAAATTCCTTCCAAATAACCCCCCAATCATACGTTGGATACATGGCTACCCCTTGCAAAATTCCCTGACCTCCCACTACCCTCACCAACCTTTTCACTTTGATGTTATCCACCTGTTGCACCGTCAATAAAAATCTCAACATATCTTCACAAACCAGCAGGTCCTTGCCACTCCACCATTTACGTGCCTCCTCCATAACTTCCTACTTTAGCTCCCCTCACACCCCCTTCCCTAATATACCTCCGCTTGATATATATATAACCATTACCCTCAGTCCTAGAGGCAACAAACCTAAACCCCCTCTTTGAACATCCGTCATAACTACCTCCTTACTTAACCATGCCCTCCCAAATCCCCACACAAACTTTAGCACCCTCCTCGGCATTTCCACAATGTCCTGTACTTCTAAGGGAAAAACCTCTGCCACCCCCCATACCTTGCTATAGACAAGTGAATTTACCACCACTACCCTCTGATGTAAAGCTGGGTCCCTCGCACTTATACCTCCCAGTCTACCTAAAACCTTACCCGTGACAGACTCCGAATTTACCCTTCTGCAGGCCTGCACCCCCTCCATATACCATATTCCACATACCTTGATTCTATCAACCACTGTCCATCCTAACCCCATCCCCAAGCCCTCCCCCCTATCCAATTACCCACCTCTAGCAACCTTGACTTCACCATATTAACTTGCTTCCCCGTATTCATACCAAACATCTGAATCACTCTACCCACCTTCCTTAACTCCTCCTTACCCCGTAGCAAAACAGTAGTATCATCCACATGCCCAATGATGCCCCCTTTGCACCCCCCTCCATCTCCTGTTTGTCCATTACCCGCTCAACAGACTCGTAGAAAGGATTCTGCACACACACATAAAGCAGCTGCGATAGTGGGCAACCCTGCCTTAAACCTCTCTCCATCAGTACACTTTCACCCAACCTCCCATTGACCTGTACCCTCACCTCTGCCTCAGCATACAGGGTGTTCACCCACCTCACTACCCCCTCCCGAAACCCTAACCTCTCTAAGCAAACCCCTAAGAAAATTCTGTCCACGCAATCATATGCGTTCTCCCAATCTAAGCCTAGTATTCCCCCTCCCGTATAACTCTCTAGAAAATCCTAATAGAACCATGTTCATCCCTCATCCTCCTCCCCAGAATTCCCAACTGCCCCCTATGTAACACTAAACCCAACACTTTCCTCATTCTGTTGCCTAAAATCTTAGCAAAAATTTTGTAACCCGAGCACATTAACGTAATCACACGGTAATCATTCAAAACTTGGCATTCCTTCTTTTTGGGCACTAAAACCATTACACCCGTTCTTTGCGATTTTCCCATTCTCCCACTACTTAACATACAATTCAAAACCCCCATCAGACAATGCCGTACACTCCCACAATGACACCTATAAAAATCATTCGGTATGCCGTCTATCCCAGGGGTTTTACCATGGCACAGCCCAAAAACTGCCTCCTCCACCTCCTCTACACTAATTCTACTCTCGAGTCTGTCACTGTCCTGCTCACTTAATACCCTATTAAACCCCTCATCCCCAAAACGTCCCCCAACCACTCCCCCGCCAACCCTCCTCCATTTCTCCCTAAACCAAAAATCAGCATACAAACTAATATTTTCTGTGGTGGATAGGCCTTGACCCTCCTCAAATCCACCCCCCTTCCTGTTCCTGCCACTATATATGCCAAGGTGGTTTTCATCTGCCTTTCCTTAAACTTCCTGAGTACAAATCCCGATGGCCTATCCCCCCTTAAAACATCCTCCAACCCCGCCCTAACTCTAATTGCCTCAAACTTTTCATTATGGGTTTCCGCCAACCTATTTCGCAAATGTTCCATGTCCTCACTCCGCCCCACCCGTTCCTCTGCATAACAGTCATTTAACTGACCTTCCACCTGGCCATCTCCTTACCCCGTACTTTAAAAAAGTCCGCAATTCCAACTTTAGCCCTCATTTCCCACCAATCCAGCAAATCCATCTCCCTATTCCTAGTCTCCCAAAAGGATGTCCACCAATACTCAAATCCTGTAGCATCACCCTCGTCCCTTAGGAGCCTCACATTCAATTTCCAGTATCCCGCAGAAACTCTCACTATACCATCTATCCTCAAATCTACTATAACAGCACGATGATCAGAAAAACCCACATCTATAGTCCTCACCCTCTCCACACCTATTCCCTGCCTAACATAAATCCTATCTAACCGTGCCTCATATCCCCTGTGAATAAAAGTGTGCTTCACTCCATATCCCCTACTACCCACCACATCTACTACTCCAACATCCCGCAAAACGTCTCTCAGAACCCCCAAAACACAACCTGCCACCCTCAGAGCCACATCCCCATTCCTAATTACACAATTCCAATCCCCACCAAGCACTGTAATAGCTGGTAAACCTCTCAAGTGATACACCAAGACATTGTGTACAAAATCCACCTTCACTCTAGCGTTACTAGTTGCTGGCATGTACACACCTACAAAACAAACCCTCCCGGCCCCCCAAAACCAATCCACCCAGACAACCCTCCCACCCCCCCTTCTCCCAACCCAGGATATGCAAAGGACTGGTCTCCTTTACTGCCACAGCCACACCTCCTTTCAACCTCAAAGCCTCAATGGTAAACAACCTATAACCTTTCAAAACCAACTCGCATCCTAACCTATGGTTATGTTCCTGCAAAAAGCAGACATCAATACTAAATCTCCTTAAAAACCACTCTAACCATACCCTCTTGACCTCGGTCTCAAGACTGTTAACATTGAAAGTTACACACCTGAAATTACAAGAATGGCGGCTTACCCCTATGCCGCTGAGGCTTACTTGGTCCTCCTTTCATAGGTCTCGGTCCATCTCTAGCAATCCCTCGTTCCTGCCCTCCAACCCCTTCCTGTCCCTTCCCGCCGATCTTCCCATTGCTCCTCCCCCTCTCGGTCTTGCCGTTTCCACCACAGCTGCCCAAACCTTCTTCCCAGGCTTCTGCACCGGTGTGAGGACCTCGTCCATGTCTGATGCCCCCGCTGATTTCTTGTGGGAGCTACCCTCTACACACATATCTTCTTCAATCACATCTTCTTGATAGACCTCCACCACCACATTGCTCTCCATTCTAACCTCACTCAAGTCTTCCTTACCCCGTTCGTCCATCACCTAACCTCTCGTCGCCTTCCACACCATGCTCTGACTCTTCCAAAAAATCCTTCAGCACAGCCTCCAAAATCCCTTCTTGAGCTGAATCTGGAGAACCTAACGGTCTGTCTGACAGCGGTATCCCCCCCCCCCCCATTTCCTCTGGTAGTGTAACACACGTCTCCAAAGCCACCTCTGCTCTTTCAACCTCACTCCATAGGCCCTTCCCCCGGCCTTCTACATCACCCGTCATAAGGTCCAAAGCTTCTAACTGCTTGTCTTCAGAAGCTTTTTCTTGAACCCTAGGGCCCTGTCTCCTGGGGCATTGTGCCGCCATGTGCTCATAAGAGTCACATTAACGGCACGTCCTCCTCTGCCCCGCATAGTGTACAAAAACCCGAGTTCTATAGCCATGCAATGTGACGTACGATGGTATCGGCCTCTTCAGGATCATTTTCAGTATGAAGGATCCTTCCGGCAGCCCCTCGTAGGGGCCGTCCCTCCACATTCCCATGCTCGCCGAGTGTACAGTCCCATAACCACTGAACACATCATGTAGACTGTATGCTGTCGCTTCAAAAGGTACATTCCGTACCTTCACCCAAGTAAAATACTTAGAAACATCATGCAAGCATACTTCCACTGCCGAATTGACGCTCATCCTCCTTTCTTGAAATTCGTCAACGATGCTGGAGTAGAAGTCTGCCCTCATGAACTTCACGAAGACCCTTGACATACCATTCAGCGCCACACCATACAACTCTTCAGTTTTACAACTGAAGGTACTCAGTTGAGAAGCCACCATCGTCGAATCAGGAAGCCTCCTGATTCAACGATGGTGGTAAATAAAATTCAACTGTGTAGGTGCATATCAGAAAGCATGTCTATAATAAAGTGAAATTATTGTTCCTGTTAAATCACGTTAAATATATTTAAGTTTGTCTATTCTGAACGGCTTCAATATTTAATGGCTGATGCCTATTACGATCAGGATAGTGCCCATTAAGTTTACCAGATGTGTGGATAAATTTGTCATTGCGCTAAATAATGGTGGACCGACGTTTCTGGGGCCCTGAAACTTGAACAACTATGGGAGACCATTCGCAACCAGCAACTGTTGGCCTGCATCATACTTCATTAACCTTATAGTCTTTAGTTTAACTACTATTTTGTATTGAATTCAGCGCTGTATAGCCCTTATGGTTTAGCGCTTCTTTTTTATTATAATAAGAATAATTGTATTGAATTGCACTATATTATTTTCTTAAAAGCCCTTCTCATACAGTAGACCCAAAATTTTAAGCAATATGGACTAAAGTGGCTTCAGGGGCCCCTCAGGGATTTGGGGCCCTGAAGCTTAAGCTTCATTAATTTCATAGTAGATCCACTCCTGGCGCTTAATATGTTCACAAACTATGAGATAATTGAAAAATATATATCGTTGTCTCAACGACTACAAATTTTCAGCCCTGGTGTGGGTTCCAGAAATCAAGGTTCAGATTGTTATTGTGCTCTATCAATACCCATTTGCCATTTGTATTAAGCAGTGATATTAATTCCCATTCAGTAACTAAAGAACGACTCACCTTATCGACTTCAAAATAATGACAATGATAGATCCGTGAAAAGGATGACACTATAAGTCTGAACTGTTTAGGAGAAAATTTGAAGATTGAGACACTTATGCAGCATATGGGAATCTTTATTCAGGAAACGTTTCGCCACACAGTGGCTTCATCAGTCCAATACAAAGAGGAATGCGTAAGGAGAGGAGGAGTATGAGGTAATCAGTCCCTCAGCCTGGAGTCGATGTGTTCAGTCCATCAATCTTGATGGACTGAACACATCGACTCCAGGCTGAGGGACTGATTACCTCATACTCCTCCTCTCCTTACGCATTCCTCTTTGTATTGGACTGATGAAGCCACTGTGTGGCGAAACGTTTCCTGAATAAAGATTCCCATATGCTGCATAAGTGTCTCAATCTTCAACTTGTCGGTTTTTCAAACCATTCATCACAGGACAAAATTTAACATTTTAATGGCATTGTTAAAGAAAACTTGGAATCGTTTGATTCAAAGAAATTACTGATAAATGATTTTCCTGATAAGCTTAAAACTTTCAGTGTTGAGAAGAAAACTTGGCTTTTCCGTATCGACTATAAGTTTATATTGCCATTTTTTTTTTAAATTGATTTAGGCATTGAAAACTAACATTTTTGTAGAGTTTCTCATATTCACGAGTTGAGTGAACTCGTGAATATGAGTGTCAGAGCCGCCACAGTGTAAGCTGGAGTCTTCTTGTCTCCCACTAACTTTGTGCTGTGTATATCCTAATTTACCACTTTTACTAAAGATATTGTTTTATTAGTTTCCAAG
Organism: Cherax quadricarinatus; assembly: GCF_038502225.1. Lineage (NCBI taxonomy): Eukaryota > Metazoa > Arthropoda > Malacostraca > Decapoda > Parastacidae > Cherax > Cherax quadricarinatus. Next base: position 18,387,456 of record NC_091365.1, on the reverse strand, counting down.
TGATGACTCGTGATTACCTTTTCTGAATAGCTTCAGATCTACAAAGCTAATTTTTAACTTCACTAGATTTTTTTTTTTTTGCTACTTTATGCACAATTCCTATCGCTTGCATTGACATACAGGTGACTGTTTTTTTTTTTTTATTCCCCGGTATTCTCCCAGCCCGGGTCTTTTCCAAGTAGTGGTGACCCGGCCTTGGCTCCCTATCTGGGGAGTGTCTCAGGTGACTTGTGTTATGCAATATCAAAGCCGAAATATATATAGTTTTGAATCATAGCAATGGTGGACCAATATTTTCATGGGAAACACAGCAGTGGGGGAGATTATTTCCTTAGGAATCACAGTTCTGCTGGAACACAGACCCTCTGCAAAAAAATCTTAATCTCAGTTACAGTGGAACAAATTTTCCTTAGAAATAAAAGCTGTGGCTAAACTACATTACTTTATTAGTCACAACTATGCTGGAACCATAGTACTTTAGAAATAAAAGCAATGGTGAAAAATGTCACCCTAGGAATCACAGCAAATGTTGAAAAATATTCTTACGTTCACAGCTAACGAATTACAATACCATTCTCAAAATTACAGCTATACTGGAACAGTATTACTAATGGAATCACAACAGAGCAAGAACAATATTATCAAATAAATCACAGTTACGCTGGAACACTATCAAATGAATCATATCTTCGCAGGAACAGTATTATATTAGGTATCACAGCAAAGGTGAACCAATAAAACCTTAGGAATCACAGAAATAATGGAACAGTATTGCCTAGGAATCGCAGCTAAAGAATCTTGAAATCATACATATGTTGGAGCAATAATAGCTTGTGATTCATACTTTCTTTTGAAATCACAGCAACTATGGAATACATTTATAGCAGGAATCACAGCAATGGCGGAATAATGCTTCCTTTTAATATCACTGCTACGGTGGAACATTATTACCTTATTAATCATAACTATTGGGAAGCAATATTTTCCTAAGAATCATAACTATTGTGGAACAATATTACCTGTGGAATTACAGCTATTATGGCAGACCTTAATTATTAATTGATATACGCGATGTATAATTATGTTGCTCAGAGGTACAGCAGAATAAGGAAGACTGCTGTGGTGTCAGGTGTGGGTGCGAGATGTTGGAGGTGGGTGTGGCAGCAGGAGTGGTGCATGGGTAAGGAAGTGAGGTGGGAATAGTGTTGATACTGGGGTAAGGAAAGGAGACAGGGATTCTGGCAGAGTGAACGGAAGGTGCGGGAGTGGGAGACGTACCGAATCAAGGGAGGAAGGTATGAGTAGGGGAGTGGTACAAGAACAAGGAAAAAGGAAATGACTCGGATTATGATGGAGTGTGGCGTTAAGAAGGGGAAGGGGGGGGGAAGGAGAGATTAGAAAGGGGAAAATGAGATGGATGAATTACACAGAGGTAGGGGAGGAAGGTGTGGGTGGGGGAAGAGTAACAGGGCTTGAGGAGATACGATTGGGTGGGGATGAGGAATAGGAGTAGGGGAGAGAGAAAGGTTACCTAGTTCTGCAAGGGTTAAGAAGGGACGTGTGGGTGAATAGTAGGTTGAGGAGTGATATGTGGATGCATAGTTGCACTAGGAGGTTAAGGAGGAATGTGTGTGTGGACAGTGCTACTAGAGGCTGAGGGATGTGTGGGTGGTTATACCATTCACTCATTTATCCATATCTCACCTATGCTATTTGTGCTTGAGGATCAACTGCAGCAACACATCTAAAGCCAATAATAGCCCAATAAAAAGCCGCAGTAAGAATAATCACTAAATCCCATCCCTGGCAACACCACCCCCCACTCTTCATAGATCTAAACTTACTTCCTGTTCAGAACATCCACACTTACTACTGTGCAATCTACATCTACAGGACCTTAAATTTCAATATTAACCTTGACCTAAAACGCTTTCTTGATAGTTGTGACGGGACCCCCAGGCATAATACCAGACACAAACATCTCTATGACATTCCCCGTGTCCGACTAAACCTTTACAAAAATTCATTGTGTCAAAGGGCCTAAAATCTGGAACACCCTATCTGAAAACTCTAGAACTGCAGACACACTCATCACTTTCAAAACTACAGTTAGAAAACATCTCCCTGATACACCCCGTCAACTAACTACTTGTAAACCACCTGGTGGTTCACACTTACACTCACTCACCCATTGCCTATAAACACAGAAATACGAATCTTAATCTTAAAATAATGAATCCTAACTAGTCATAAGTTTGGCTATGATACTCCAATATAGACACTATGTGTTGTGCCAAAACAAAAGCATTCACATTGCTAAACTCACAAACTGTAATGTAGTCACTTAGCCTTAATACCATAATCTGCAATAATTTAAAGTTTAGAATTAATCAAAGTCTGCCCGAAATGCCTAGCCATGCTAGGTGTTCTAGTGGCCCCCTCTGTAATTAGTATTTTAAAACATGTAAATCACACAATATTCCAAATCTGTAAACCCCGCATTGTAATCCTTATAGAGAATAAACTTGATTGATTGATCGATGTAGACGGAAAGTGGCACCAAAGGGTGAGGAGGGATGTGTGGGTGGAAAGTGACACCAAGAGTTAAGGAGGGAGTTCGAATCTCCTCCGGTACGGCTGGAAAATATTAGGGACGTGTTTCCATAAGACACCTGCTGTCCCTGTCCCTGTTCACCCATCAGTTTAAAATGGGTACCTGGGTGTTAGTCGACTAGTGTGAGTCGCACCATGGGACAAAACTAACCTAACTTGCCCGAAATGCTCTGCATAACAAGCGGCTTTCTATATAGTAGTATGTCACTGATATCAGCTAGGCCTGTATACCTTGTACATGTACTTGTATTAAATAAAGATATTATTATTATTATTATTATTATTATTATTATTATTATTATTATTATTATTATTATATTATGAGTAGGTGGACAGTTACACCATAGGTTAAGCATGATGAGTGAGGGAGAGACAAAAAGGGTAGGGCAAGAGAGAGATATGGGGATTGGTGAGTGGAAGATGACTGGAGGGGCGAGGGTGGAGGGCGATGGAGGGAGATAATGGAGGGTATGGGTAATAATGATGGAAGTGTGAGGGTGAGGGATAGTGGAGGGGTGTGAGTGGGATATAGGATGTGGGTGGAGGATGATGGAGGAGTGTGGATGGAGGATGATAGAGGATTTTGGTAGAAAATGATGATGGGGTATGGGTGGGGATGATGACGGAGAGTGCGTGATGGAGTGTGGATGAGGGGTGGTGGAGAACGTTGGTGGATGAAGGGATACGGGTGGAGATGGTGGTGTATGGGTGAAGGGTTGAGGAGTGTGGGTGATGGATAGAAGAGTGTGAGTGATGGATGATGTAGGGGTGTGAATGGGAATAAAATGAAAGGGTGTGGGAAGGGGAAAGGTACAGTCTGAATGGGAATAAAGGTGTGAATGGGGTTTAACGCAACGTTGTGGATGGGGAGGTGGAACATGGGATGTCGTGGTCACTTGGAGGTACTGGGGGAAGGGTAGGGGGAATAGGCGGAGGATTTTCAGGCTGGGAATGGGAGGGAGGCTTGGGAGGGGCTCAGGGATGAGTTGAGGGGCTGAGTGTTGGGAAGGAAGTTTAGGGCTGGGGAAGGTAGTGATGGAGAGATGGAGCACAAGTTGCAAAAGTGAGTGGAAGTAGCGGGACACGAGGTCGCCACGACGCGCACTCAACACACATACACACACACACACACACACACACACACACACACACACACACACACACACACACACACACACACACACACACACACACACACATATACACACACATACACACACACACGTCCCACAGGGGTCAGTTATAGGACCAGTGCTATTTTTGATATATGCGAACGACATGATGGAAGGAATAGACTCTGAAGTGTCCCTATTCGCAGATGATGTGAAGCTGATGAGAAGAATTAAATCGGATGAGGATCAGGCAGGACTGCAAAGAGTCCTGGACAGGCTGGACATGTGGTCCAGAAACTGGCTTCTCGAATTCAACCCTGCCAAATGCAAAGTCATAAAGATTGGGTAGGGGCAAAGAAGACCGCAGACAGAGTATAGGCTATGTGGACAAAGACTACAGACCTCACTCGGGGAGAAAGATTTTGGGGTGACCATAACACCGAGCACGTCACCGGAGGCACACATCAACCAAATAACTGCTGCAGCATACGGGCGCCTGGCAAACCTGAGAATAGCGTTCCGATACCTTAGTAAGGAGTCGTTCAAGACACTGTACACTGTGTATGTTAGGTCCATACTGGAGTATGCAGCACCAGTCTGGAACCCACACCTGGTCAAGCACGTCAAGAAGTTAGAGAAAGCACAAAGGTTTGCAACAAGGTTAGTTCCAGAGCTCAGGGGAATGTCGTACGAGGAAAGGTTGAGGGAAATCGGACTGACGACACTGGAGGGCAGAAGGGTCAGGGGAGATACGATAACGACATACAAGATACTGCGGGGAATAGACAAGGTGGACAGGGACAGGATGTTCCAGAGATTGGACACAGAAACAAGGGGTCACAATTGGAAGCTGAAGACTCAGACGAGTCACAGGGACGTTAGGAAGTATTTCTTCAGTCATAGAGTCGTCAGGAAGTGGAATAGCCTAGCAAGTGAAGTAGTGGATGCAGGAACCATACATAGTTTTAAGAAGAGATATGACAAAGCTCAGGAAGCAGACAGGGAGAGGACCTAGTAGTGATCAGTGAAGAGGCGGGGCCAGGAGCTGAGTCTCGACCCCTGCAACCACAATTAGGTGAGTACACACACTCTCACACACACACACACACACACACACACACACACACACACACACACACACACACACACACATACACACACACACACACACACACTCAACACACACTCAACACACACTCAACACTCACACACACACACAGTGAAGAGGCGGGGCCAGGAGCTCGGACTCGACCCCTGCAACCTCAACTAGGTGAGTACAACTAGGCGAGTACACACTCAACACACACACTCAATGCGCACACACTCACACACACACACACTCAGCACACACACTCAACACACACACTCAACACACACACTCAACACACTCAACACACACACTCAACACACACACACACACTCACACACACACACAATCAACACACGCACTCAGCACACACACTCAGCACACACACTCACACACACACACACACACACACACACACACACACACACACACACACACACACACACACACACACACACACACACACACACACACACATCCTGCAGGAGAAAGCACGGCTGAGAGGCAAGCAGGAGTTCCGGAGTGTGTACCTCGATCGAGACAGAACACAGGACGAAAGGAAGACGATGAAAGAGAGAGTTCAAAAACGAAAGGAGAAATGGGAGGAAATGAAAAAGGAGAGCAGAATAACCCAGGATCAAATGGAAGGATAAGCACACCCCCCAGAAACACCTGCAGAAGGACTCCAGCCACGACACCCCCAAGGCAACTGAACAATCCAAACCAACCATCACACACCGATCCCTCTGTTTCCACCCCCAGCACCACAGTTACAGTATTAGAACAGAAGTTGAAGGTTTGGTACACAAATGCAGATGGATTTACAAATAAATATGAGGAACGGCAAGAAAGAATCAATGAGAAGTCCCCAGACATCATAGCAGTTACAGAAACAAAACTCACGGAGACAACAGATGCAATCTTCCCACCAGGATACCAGATCATGAGGAAAGATAGAAGGGGCAGGGGGGGAGGTGGGGTTGCTCTGCTCGTAAAAAACAGATGGAAATTCGAGAAAATGGAAGGCATAGATGAGACGGGAGAAAGAGACTACATAGCAGGTACACTTCAGTCTGGGGAACACAAAGTGGTCATTGCAGTGATGTATAATCCACCACAGAACTGCAGGAGGCCAAGAGAGGAATATGAAGAGAGCAACAGAGCAATGGTGGACACACTTGCTGAGGTGGCAAGAAGAGCTCATTCCAGCAGAGCAAAGTTGCTGGTTATGGGGGATTTCAACCACAGGGAGATTGACTGGGAAAACCTGGAGCCACATGGGGGTCCCGAAACATGGAGAGCCAGGATGTTGGACGTGGTGCTGGAAAACCTCATGCACCAACATGTTAAGGACACTACCAGAGTGAGAGGGGAGGATGAACCAGCAAGATTGGACCTTGTGTTCACCCTGGGCAGCTCAGACATTGAGGACATCAAGTATGAGAGTCCCCTAGGAGCTAGCGACCACGTGGTTCTGTGCTTTGAATACATAGTAGAGCTGCAAGTGGAGAGAATAACAGGAGTTGAATGGGAAAAGCCTGACTATAAAAGAGGGGACTACATAGGGTTGAAGAACTTCCTGCGGGAGGTCCAGTGGGACAGAGAACTGGCAGGAAAGCCAGTAAATGAAATGATGGAATATGTAACAACAAAATGCAAGGAGGCAGTGGAAAAGTTTATTCCCAAGGGCAACAGTAACAACGGGAAGACCAGAACGAGCCCCTGGTTTACCCGACGGTGTAAGGAGGCAAAAACAAAGTGTAATAGAGAATGGAAAAAGTACAGAAGGCAGAGAACACACGAAAATAGGGAGATCAGTCGCAGAGCCAGGAATGAGTATGCACAGGTAAGGAGGGAGGCCCAGCGACAGTATGAAAATGACATAGCATCGAGAATCAAGACTGACCCGAAACTGTTGTATAGCCACATCAGGAGGAAGACAACAGTCAAAGACCAGGTGATCAGATTAAGGACAGAAGGTGGAGAACTCACAAGAAATGATCAGGAGGTATGTGAGGAGCTGAACAGGAGATTTAAGGAAGTTTTTACAGTAGAGACAGGAAGGGCTGTGGGAAGACAGCACAGAAGGGAACATCAAGAGGGAATATACCAACAAGTGTTGGATGACATACGAACAACTAAGGAGGAGGTGAAGAAGCTCTTGAGTGACCTTGACACCTCAAAGGCGATGGGACCAGACAACATCTCCCCATGGATCCTTAGAGAAGGAGCAGAGATGTTGTGCGTGCCTCTAACCACAATCTTCAACACATCCCTTGAAACTGGGCAACTACCTGAGGAATGGAAGACAGCTAATGTAGTCCCCATATTTAAGAAAGGAAACAGAAACGAGGCACTAAACTACAGACCTGTGTCTCTGACATGTATTGTGTGCAAAGTCATGGAGAAGATTATCAGGAGGAGAGTGGTCGAACACCTGGAAAGGAACAAGATTATAAATGAAAACCAGCATGGGTTCATGGAAGGCAAATCTTGTATCACAAACCTCCTGGAGTTTTATGACAAGGTAACAGAAGTAAGACACAGGAGAGAGGGGTGGGTAGATTGCGTTTTCCTAGACTGCAGGAAGGCCTTTGACACAGTTCCCCACAAGAGATTAGTGCAGAAGCTGGAGGATCAGGCGCACGTAAAAGGGAGGGCACTGCAATGGGTAAGGGAATACCTGACAGGGAGGCAGCAACGAGTCATGGTACGTGAAGAGGTATCACAGTGGGCGCCTGTTACGAGCGGGGTCCCACAGTGTTATTTTTGATATATGTGAACGACATGATGGAAGGAATAGACTCTGAAGTGTCCCTGTTCGCAGATGACGTGAAGTTGATGAGAAGAATTAAATCGGACGAGGATGAGGCAGGACTGCAAAGAGACCTGGACAGGCTGGACAGGTGGTCCAGTAACTGGCTTCGCGAATTCAATCCAGCCAAATGCAAAGTCATGAAGATTGGGGAGGGGCAAAGAAGACCGCAGACAGAGTATAGGCTAGGTGAACAAAGACTACAGACCTCACTCAGGGAGAAAGACCTTGGGGTGACCATAACACCGAGCACATCACCGGAGGCACACATCAACCAAATAACTGCTGCAGCATACGGGCGCCTGGCAAACCTGAGAATAGCGTTCCGATACCTTAATAAGGAATCGTTCAAGACACTGTACACTGTGTATGTTAGGCCCATACTGGAGTATGCAGCACCAGTCTGGAACCCACACCTGGTCAAGCACGTCAAGAAGTTAGAGAAAGTACAAAGGTTTGCAACAAGGCTAGTCCCAGAGCTCAAGGGAATGTCGTACGAGGAAAGGTTAAGGGAAATCGGACTGACGACACTGGAGGACATAAGGGTCAGGGGAGACATGATAACGACATACAAGATACTGCGGAGAATAGACAAGGTGGACAGAGATAGGATGTTCCAGAGAGGGGACACAGGGACAAGGGGTCACAACTGGAAGCTGAAGACTCAGACGAGTCGCAGGGACGTTAGGAAGTATTTCTTCAGTCATAGAGTTGTCAGCAAGTGGAATAGCCTAGCAAGTGAAGTAGTGGAGGCAGGAACCATACATAGTTTTAAGAAGAGGTATGACAAAGCTAAGGAAGCAGAGAGAGAGAGAGGACCCAGTAGCGATCAGTGAAGAGGCGGGGCTAGGAGCTGAGTCTCGACCCCTGCAACCACAATTATGTGAGTACACACACACACACACACACACACACACACACACACACACACACACTCACACTCACACTCACACACACACACACACACACACACACACACACACACACACACACACACACATACACACACACACACACACACACACACACACACACACACACACACACACACACACACGCACACAGACACCCACACGCACACACACACAGACACACACACACACACACACACACACACACACACACACACACACACACACACACACACACACTCACACCCACACACACACACACACACACACGCACACACGCACACACACCCACACGCACACACACACACACACACACACACACACAGACACACATACACACACACACACACACACACACACACACACACACACACACACACACTCATACAAACACACACACACACACACACACACACACACACACAGGTGGACAAAGACGGGATGTTCCAGAGATGGGACACAGACACAAGAGGTCACAATTGGAAGTTGAAGACTCAGATGAATCAAATTGATGTTAGGAAGTATTTCTTCAGTCATAGAGTAGTCAAGCCGTGGAATAGCCTAGAAAGTGAAGTAGTGGAGGCGGGAACCATACATAGTTTTAAGGCGAGGTATGATAAAGCTCATGGATCAGGGAGAGAGGACCTAGTGGCAATCAGTGAAGAGGCGGGGCCAGGAGCTATGAATCGACCCCTGCAACCACAAATAGGTGAGTACAAATAGGTGAGTACACACGCACACACCTTATATTCAGAGACAAGCAGTGTTAAGACTGTCACTTCCTCCTGACTCTCTCTTGGATAATACTAGGAGAGCAGTAAATAATTATACTGAATGTTATAGGAATGCAGTAGATCTATAAGGCACTATGATAACGTCAACGTGGATAAATAAGTTATGTGAACAGACTGACAGGTATTGTAGTCAGGCTTAGACTTGGTTACAAGTACTTTTGGCTGTCTGGAAGACACACAATTGATGATCAACCCAAATGCAAAGTATGTGACGAACCCTATGGTCACTACCTTGAACATTGTACTTAATTGTCTATTTATTGAGGGATATAGAGATAAACAGAATAATAGCCTGTGATATATTAAGATATCTTATTAATGAAATTTAATTACAAGTCATATTAAACAAATTTTCTAAATTTGCTTGCAACAGGTAAGAGAACTGCAGATATAAATACAAACATACTCTAAAACCCTTTAAGGGCTTAGTTCCTAGGACTTCTGTATCTTTAAGCTCTTACGCTACCATCCACGGAATGGATTTTGGGTTCACAATAAACTAGCAGCGTCGGCGGTAAAATCTAATCTAATCTCTTTCTCTGTCTCTGTCTCTCTCTCTTTCTCTTTCTCTCTCTCTCTCTCTCTCTCTCTCTCTCTCTCTCTCTCTCTCTCTCTCTCTCTCTCTCTCTCTCTCTCTCTCTCTCTCTCTCTCTCTCTCTCTCTCTCTGCTTATCTCTCTATATCTCTTTCTGTGTCTCTACTCAAGGGTTTTGGAAGCTTAGAACAAGGGTTCCTACCTTTATGTTACAAGCTAAGAGCTGTTACCTACATCAGAACTCTTCCTTAAGTGTGAGACATATGAATTGAGAACAAAGTGAAGTTGGAGCCATCTTTAGGCCAGCGACTTCATTTAATTGACGATTTCGTTGATGTCATTACGCTGTATGAACATGCTCCATGTGGCATGCAAAGAGTACGTAACCTTTATTCGGCGCATGTACACACCCTCATTTACAGGCTGTCTCCCCCAACCAGCGAACCTGGTGACTAAGAGTTGACGATGGGGCCCCGTCGTTCAACTAGCAACCAGGTTCCAGTCAATAAGAAGATGGTTTTGGCAATCGCAGAGGTTATGTGGGTACACTCTCCTGTCTGCCCTTGTCATTCCCATTCTAGAGCTGGTTGAAGCACGGTCTGCTCTCTTGTGGCTTCTATTTTGCCTTGCTTACCGTGGAGTGCACTAATACCTATCACTGTACATAGTGTATATAGTGTACATATTGCTGTTCTAAATTGGTGAAGGATAATATAAGTCAAAACTTTTCTGCTGTTTATTTTGCTCCCTGTTTATTTTACTCAAGACTCGAGACATCTCAAATAAATGTTATCAGATGAAGTGATGTTCTTGAGCGGTAAGACGCAGTGCTAATACAGGCGGTAGTGGAGGTATTATGGGGATTCAAGCCTTCTGAGTGTGTGTTAAGCGTACACAAGCATCGGAGGCAGGCAACTATTGTACCATGTCTAGAGGAGCATTGTAATGTGGAAGGCTTTAGGGAAGGGCAAGTCTTACAAATCACTGATGCGATGGGTGTTTTTGTGGACAGGTAGTATGCGAAGTATTGGGAGAAGAGAGTGATGAAAGGGACGGGAGGGCCATGTCCGACGTTTTTGAGAGAATTCCGTGCAATCTTATGGATAGGGATAGAATAGCGTTAGGTGGAATTATTAAAGAGGAGAACATTTTTAGGGAAATAGCTTCAGTGGTTAAGGATAAATCATCGGGGCTTGATGAAATACCCATGGAGTTTTTGTCAAGCGTTGGGTGTTACCGAGTTTTTTTTTTTTTTTTTTTTGGTACATCTCATGAATATGATGAAAGAGAAGGGTAGATTGGGACTTGTTCCATCAACAGTAGTTGTTGTGCTCGTTCAGTAAGGTAGAAAGCAGGTGGGAATATGTGATTATCGTTTAATTTCGCTCTTGAGTGCGAGTTATAAAATCTTTGCTAAGGTGTTCGTAACTCGAATAAAGTGTGTCGTTTGTGGGTCATGTTGTCACACCGGGTGAGTATGGTATTCCAGGAAGATCCGTGTTAGCAGGCCATTCCATTAATGATTTTGTGAGTACTATGTAGGAGAAAGGAATGAAGGAAGAAAGGAAGGGCGCATTATTCGCCCTTGACCGGAAGGGTGCATATGCTTTCAAGGATTTGGGGAGGAAATTGTCAGGTGGGTGGACACATTGTATCGTGGAGCTACAGCTAGAGTTCAAGTGAATGGTAGATTATCGGGAGTTGTTTTCATGTAAAGGCTTAACGCTGGGTTGTTCATTATCCCAGAGGCTTTACGCATGTATGCAAGATCCGTTCTATAGGGTATTTTATGGGGCGTTGAGAGTGGGAAGGAGAGCTTTTCCTGAAATTTTGGGGTATGTTGAATGAGCATACGAGACTTCAAGAGCTAGAAGTAGTGGCAGAGACTCGGGGAAAGGGGGGTCATGGATGACTGAATGTTGATAAATCTAAAATTGTAAGTCTGGGTGAGTGGGTTAAACGTAGGTAGGGAGTCGGGTAGCTTGATCATCGCACATGTCGAGGAGTCTTTAAAGATTTGTGGAATTCTATTTTTAATTGTCTACAAGGAATCCGACCTTATCACTTAACAGTTTTACAAAGGGCCATTACTGTAAATGCCCTTCTGTATAGTATGGTGTGTTATGTTGCTAAAGTTTACCCCTTAACTGGCGATGTGATGCAGAGGATCCAAAGAAGGATTTTCCAGTTTTTGTTATCGTCCTGGTGAGAATAATTGAGAAGGGAAGCAGTGACATTGCCTGTGAGAAGGGGAGGGTTAGGTTTATTCGAACTACGTGTGTGTTGTATGTAAAAAGGGTAGTGATGCATGAAGGGCCCTTCAAGGATGAGTGTCTGGATCGAGTATATAGTGTGTTAAATAATTTTTTTCAGGGGACTCTAAGAAACAGTTTGCGATTGTTGAGGATGATGTCTGTGAAGGAGCCCGGAGAGATTAAGAACATAAGAACATAAGAAATGAGGAACACTGCAGC